>NC_081172.1:5575000-5685000 GCF_012432095.1 Onychostoma macrolepis | reverse complement strand
AATGTTTGCTATCACTTTTATTGCTTATTTGTATTGCATATTTCAGGTTAAGAATTTGTTATAATATAAACTATTACTTCTCAAAGTGATCTGACTTCAAGTTTTTGCCTGGTGAATGATAAAATCGGCAAAATATCTTTAGGACTAGGCTACATAATCCTAATAATTGGTCACTGAATTATGATTTACATTTTGTCTGTTCCTCGCATTATATACTTTCAGAATATTTTGAATATAGTGCATTAGGGTCTACTTTATGGTGACTTTTTTTTTTTTACTAATTTTTAAATAACTTAGATCATTATATGAAGAGAAGAAAAAAAAAACAGTTTAAGCTTTCTTTCTTAATAATTGTCCTTTTGTGTTCCACTGAAGAAATAACAAACTAGAATGACATAAGGGCCCGTACATAATAACAGAATTGTCATTTTTTTAGCTGCTGTATCTTTAAGTTGCATTCCAGTAATCTTCCTAGACGTAGCGTGTACTGCAAGTGAAACAGGCAATAGATTAAATGACTTGTTGTATAGATCTTACCGGCATTAAATGACTAATGAAGTCCGTATTTAATGAGACAGATAGATGAAGATACACTTATACGCCTTATCTGCATGCAGTGTACACTAAAGTATGTGAAGGGCCTGAGTTTGCCTTTAAATGAGAACTTTGTATTCAGGATGTGTGTGGCAGAGTCTTACAGAGAGAGAGAGAGAGACAGGTGAATATCTGCAGGGCTTCAGTCACACTGAGTGGAGTGCTGAAGAGTCTGGTCCACCTTTATCACTCTCAATCAATAGACATACAAAATACATTGAAAACTGGCCAAACTGGAAGCAATATACAACAAACAAATATACAGTGAGTATATGTTGTGACATAGAAATCTATTGATCACCAGTTGCCATTTATCAAAAGACTTGCATTCTGCTCAACTAACTATCAATGAATAATTGAACAATGACGTGAGGGAGAAAGAAATATGACGAGAGAGAGAGGGAGGAGGGATCTTAATCTTAACCTCTCTCTCTCTCGCTCTCTCTCTCTCTCTCTCTCTGTCTGTTGTGGGACAGCAGATAAAGCTGTTGAATAATTCAGGCCGTATTGAGTGCCTCCTTTTGGCTGTGTCTGGCTGTTAGCTGCTCTTTGGAATGGCTGAGGCATGCGGAGAGAACAAGTGCTTGAGAGCGTGAAAGGCAGTGGAGAGAGAGAGAGAGAGAAATACAATCCTGTTGTAATATTATAAGTGTATTGTTTTACAAGGGAAAATGTGACCTAAATGTTGAAAACGAGGAGTAAACAAGATGGTTAGAGGGTGAAAATAAATTTATGTGCTGTATCAAAGAGATTTGTCAGGTTGTGAGGGGGTTGTTGTTGATGTCTCAGAGAGCATTTGAACGTATATACAATTTTGATTGTATATACGAAAGTATATACGAATTAGAAAGCAAAAGGGTTTCAAACAAGCAGCTTGAGATAATAGTTAAATAAATCCATGCGGTCTACATACAATATGCACACAACAACAAAAATGTAATACTTCAGTTATAATGAACAAAGAGTCCATTGAAGGATGCCTAGTTTTTGATTTGGGATCAGTAAGACCTTCTTTTTTTCTAAAAAAAAATAATACTTTTATTCAGCAAGAATACATTAAATTGATCAAAAGTGACAGTTAAGACCGTTATCATGCTGCAAAGATTCCTATTTTAAATAAATGCTGTTCCTTTGAACATTTTATTTATTAAAATAAAAATGAAAAGTATCACGATTCCACAAAAATATTGAGCAGTACAACTGTTTTCAACATTGATAATAAGAAATGCTTTTTGAGTAGAAAATCAGCATATCAGAATGATTTCTGAAGGATCATGTGACACTGAAGACTGGAGCAATGATGCTGAAAATTCACCTTTGTCATTGCAGGAATAAATTACATTTTACAATATATTAAAATAGAAAACAGCTGTATTAAATTGTAATAGTATTTCACAATATTACTGTTTTAACTGTATTTTTGATCACGTAAATAGAGGCTTGGTATGCATAAGAGACTTGTTTAAAAAACAAACAAACAAAAAATGGTAGTATTTGTATTTATAGTTTATTTGTATTTATTATTTTTATGTGTTTATCCCTTGTATGCATTATATATGACATATTTGTTTGTTTTTTAGTGAATAAACAGAAGGCTGTAATAGAGAGTCCACAGTCCATTTAATGAAAGTGAAAGTGACGTGACGTGGCCAAGTATGGTGACCCATACTCAGAATTTGTGCGCTGCATTTAACCCATCCAAAGTGCACACACACAGTAGTGAACACACACCCAGAGCAGCGGGTAGCCATTTATGCTGCGGAGCCCGGGGAGCAGTTGGGGGTTCAGTGCCTTGCTCAAGGGCACCTCAGTCATGGTATTGAAGGTGGAAGAGAACATTCCAGGAAGAGTTACCAGGAATTGTTTTGTGAAGATGTGTGTTCACTATTGCATCAGCTCAAATATCAAAAGCAAAAAACAAAACATTACAACCCATTGAACAAACTGTATGTCTGTCCCACAGCCTCATTTTCATTCATAGAAAAATTAAATATGACTCCAATGCCGAGGACTTTCTATATGTGCGTAAAACTGAAATAAATTCTGATCCATTAATCCAGTGCAAACATAGTCCACTTCTATGATGATGGTGGTGGTTTAAATGATCAGATTGCTATCTGTCCCAAATGCATCTTGGGCACTTGGCCTTTTCATGATCAGTAAAAATGACATTAGCAAGTCAAAGTACCCCCTTTTATAGCACTGTTGACAAAGTACTATTAACTTCAGGTGCACCTCATCACACTCTAGTAGTTCTCTGTAACCATGCCTCTCCTCTTACCACTCAACCACTGCAGTGTCTGGGGCGACGACAGGAGGAGAAGACGATAAAATGAAGGTGCAATAACTAAATCTTGGTGGAATAACCTCTAAATCTTACCGGAAATGTCCACAGTTTATACAGCAATATATGCAATTTCAATTGGCGTTTCATTTGATAGAAGTGCCATTATAGTCATTCATTCTGTGCCAGTCAAGATTGATTTTAACCGCACAGGACAGCTTGAAATGAGTCTTGTAGCGTCCTATGCAACATCAAACACATGATATTTAAAGCTGACAGGGGAGACACCCTCTGAAAGGTGCACATTAAACACATGGAGTGACAAGCTGGCCGGTAGCAACACGGCTGCGTACCAAACACATGCTAATTCTCTCGCCTCTGTCAGACTGACACATGATTGGGGCGGTTTTATTGTTGGACACAGTTTGAGCCTGTTACTCCGTTACATGAACAAGCAAACAGTGCTCGCTTTGATATCGGAGTGACGCTTGGGGTGACCCAGAAATGACGAAATGTCAGTATGTGATTTTTGGATGGAAAAAAAGAAACGCTATGAGCAAGACATGAAGTGGCACATTGACACAGCAGTGATAAAATGTCAGACCCGCTCTGAGACGAGAGCGAGAGAGAGGAAATCTCTGGACAGGGTCTGCAGCAGGTATGATAGGGGTGAAGAATAGTCGAGGCGATATTGTTCAGGGCCATGTGACAAAAACGACAACTCTGACCTTTTAAAGATGTTGATATGAAGACTTTGACAGGAAGCAGCACTGAACGTACTAACGTAGGGAATACCTATCACTCCGATGGGGAACTTATTTAAATAAATGTCTTTAAATATTAGCAATTAGTTCATTTTAATTACACTTGGGCTTCGTCTGATATTGTGGTTCGGGTGGGTGAGTCCTGCAGACATGGGAAATAAAAGTCATAACTGATTATTAAAAAAGCAGACAGACTTCAAGGTCAGCGTGTGTTATTATTGTAGTACTTTAACGGGTAACCCCCAAGGCTCTGTACTTGGGCCAGTTCTATTAAGTGCTTTGTGCTGAGCAGTAGGTCTGCACTTTGACAGAACATTTTAGTTTGTGCCCTTGTCTGTGGGCACGGATATTTATAGTATTTTTAGGGATGTTTGCTTATTATATTATTGTATGTGCTACAGACTCGATGATTCCTAATCATTTTGCTAGTTAAGAAGTGTGCTATTACTTTACCAAACAATCTGATTAAAATTTTTACAATAAAACAGGTGAAAACTCCCACAGACGTAATGAGGGAGAGACCTGAGCTGTAGAGACTAGAATATTAAAAGACCTTATTTAGACATACTTATTTTTGTACTCTTAATAGGGAAAAAAGACATGAAATCTGATTTTCACAAGCATGATTCAAAATCATCAGAATTGTATTGAATTTCTGTGTTTTTTTGTTCTCTTCCATTTCTTGTGCAATGAGTTATGTCAGAAGTTGTTCCAAGATGTTTTTTTGGGGGGTTTTTTTATTTAATTTTTTTTTTTATTAATTGATTAAATGAAGAATACTTTATTTTAAATTGTATGACCTCCAAATGAGTTTTTGATATGTTAATAATAGAGGCAGACAAACAATTATGATTATTTTAAAATATATATACCTTGAACAACAACAACAGCAACAATAATAATAATTTTTAATATTATTGAAATTTGTGTATGTTTTTTTTTTTTTTAAGTTATTATTTTTGATTATAACTATATATGAATATAACTGAATATAATGATACACCAATCAATATCAAAATGATTTATATAGGCTTGGTATAGACTTGACTTGGTGCACATACTGTATGAAAGACTATGACAATTTGTGTTAATTGTTTTTGTATTATATGCATAAATATGCATATACTGTATGTTACTACTACTAAATTTTTGGGATAAAAAGTTGATCGCAAAAAATAAATATTAAAAAAGTCATGCATGATAAATCTATGCTAATTAGCATTGGTATTATGACAACCAGTGCAGACATGCAAGCAAAAGTGAGTGAAATCTGAAAACTCTGACCACGTGTAACAATTTTAATCAATGTAATCAAATTTTCCTTGCCGTGTAGATAAAGCCATAGAGACTTGGCTGTTGACTCTTTTGACTTGGGCCAGTAAGCAACCATCAAGAAACAACCCAGAATCCCTTTCCAGCTGCCCTGTTTACTGTTTACAACACTTTATCGAAATGACAGCGAGTTTTGCACGGCACCACTTGTGTTTTCTCCAGAGAATTTCCAAATCTACTCATGTATGTGCATTGCAGTGTTAATTATGTTACATTGGGGGATGCTTGGTGTGTGTGTGTGACATTGAGCAGTTTTCTATGTTGTTATCACAGTTTAGTCTTGCTTGACTCATGTTTCTCAGTTGGGGGTGTGTGTCCAAGGGAAAAGACCAATCTGTCTAGATCTGTCCTTTGAGGCTCACACATACACACATTTGTTCCGTCGCTCCCTGCTTCACTAACACGAGAGGGTGTGGTGGTCTGTAGAAAAATGAACTTCCTGTCGGCAATCCCCGTATGGCATCGTAACGGATGGGTTTACATCATCAAACCCAATCTCACTCTCGGAGAACATCAGGAAATGCTTCTCTCCGACACAACACCAGAGAAAGCGCTTATTTTTTTGAAGGAAAAGTGTGATAAGCCCTAAACACTCTCTCTGTCTCTCTCTCTCTCTCTGACACTCACTGCTTCTCTGAGGAATAGAAGGGACAGACTTTATCACCAACAGATTAAAAATAGAGAAGGGCGATTGAGGAAAGGCATCCAGCATTGAGCATCGAGCATTGGTGAGTTCACTGTACAAGGTTTATGGTTCATAATCAAAATTCAGTTGGAAATCTGTATTGGCTAGGTGACAATAAATATTTAAATGATAAATACAGCAGTTTATGCCAAAGTTGAATGGGTTAAGTAATTTATTTAATTTGCAGAGAAATCAATGAGTAAGCCTATGAGAAATCGACAGTGCTGCTATCAAAACATTGCTTTGTTTGTTTGAGGATCCTGACATTAGCTCAACCAATGGCGATTGAGGTCTCTGCAGAGCAAAAGTGGGTGTTTCTGAATTGCTAGGCATTTTCAAGCTGCTGGGTGTTTCTAAATCATGCAATCAAAATGATCCCCCTGACCTAACCCCACCCCTAAACCTACCGCCACTATGACGTCAGCCAATCAAGTAACATGGTCAAAAAACGCCCCGATCTGGTAACTCCCATTACTTTGCTGCAGAGACCTATACTTGAACCAATGGTGTGAGTTTGAGGCGGGACTGTCTGTTTGTCTGACCAATAGAATACAGGGGGTGTGGTCAAAGTTTAGCTTGTTAGCAAGTCACTTGGTCAATTGTATACATGTACATTTTGTACTGTTTTTTTATTTTTCTTCTTTTTTTACTGTATGTAATACTTTTATTCAGAAAAGATGCATTAAACTGATCAAAAGTGACAGTAAAGTGACATTTCTAATGTGACAAAAAATCACAAACAAATGCTGTTCTTTTCAACTTTCTATTTTTCTCCTGAAAAAGAAAAGTGTTTTCCACAAAAATATTAAGCAGCACAGCTGTTTTGATGGTAAAAACTGTATTTTTAATCAAAATAAATGCAGCATTAGTGATGTCTTTCAAAAGCATTAAAAATAGTACTTTTGAATGGTAGTGTATTTATAATTTCACTGTACAACTGCATTCTATTTGCATAATTTGCAATTGGAGCATGCAATTGATGGAATACTCCATTGCACATAAAAGAAACGTGAATTTAATACACAACTTATTGTGATATGTGTAAAGCATGAAGCAAAAATGAGTGTCTAATCTAAATGCAGATAAATGGAAGTAATTAGAAGCAATTTAAGTAATAAATTAGCTGGAGTACAGTAAAGAAGAATGGATAATTATGATATTCTGAAATTACGCGGGGTGTGATTATCTGTAAATGAGTGTTGAGAATGTTTTGGTTTTGTAATTAACAGGTCAAAGATGTGACCATCAGGAGGGAGGGAACCATACTGGGATCTAACAGTCGTGGTCCTGATGCTGCTGAGCCCACTGGTGTGAGAACCCGTGACTTCTGGAGGAATCGATGGCTTTGTGTGGCTGATGTCCTCAGAGACTCTGGTAAGTGTTACCACACTGGTCTTTTCAGCAGCGCTCGGATGGAACCCAAACCATGAAGTGATGCAACATGACTGGATACTGTCGACATTTATGATGCTGAACAAATATTCATGACCCAAGTGAATGTGCTTTCTTTAGGCTTGAGTATATTAGGCTTTAGGCACAAGCATAAAACACTAATTTTGAGCGGCCACTGACAGATAGTTATTTTGTTCATTCATTATGCATCAATCTGTTATTTAAATATAATTGAGTAGGCTGTTTACTGTCATTTTGGAGTAATTTGTTGCTAAACATTTAAAAAGTCTCACAAAAAACACTTTAGATTCCTTATTGCTGAAAAAGACCCTGCAGTCTGGACTTTAGATTAAATTCCAAGATGGTTTTAATTGATTTTAAATTGGCAATGATGGTAAAATCTGGTTACATTTACATGAATTTTCAGCAGTCATTACTCCAGTCTTCAGTGTCACATGATCCTTCAGAAATTATTCTAATATGTGACCTTGGACCACAAAACCAGTCATAAGTTGCACAGGTATATCTGTAGCAATAGCCAACAATACATTGTATGGGTCAAAATGATCGATTTTTCTTTTATGCCAAAAATCATTAGGATATTAAATAAAGATCATGTTCCATGAAGATATTTTGTAAATTTCCTACCATAAAAATATCAAAACTTAATTTTTGATTAGTAATATTCACTGCTAAGAACTTAATTTGGACAACTTTAAAGGTGATTTTCTCAATATTTAGATTTTTTTGCACCCTTTTTGATTCCAGATTTTCAAATAGTTTTATCTCGTCAAAATATTGTCCTATCCTAGCGAATCATACATGAATGGAAAGCTTATTTATTCAGCTTTCAGATGTTGTATAAATCTCAATTTCAAAAAATTGACCCTTATGACTGGTTTTGTGGTCCAGGGTCACATATGCTAATTTGCTGCTCAAGAAACATGTCTTATTATTATAAATGTTGAAAACAGTCCCAAAATATGAAAACAGTCATAAAAATATGAAGCAGCACAACTGTCACATTTTTCAGGATTCTGAGATCAATAGAAATTTCAAAAGAACAGCAATGATTCGTTTTTTAAATAATTAAACAAAAATTTTAACTTCTATAGTGTACTTACACCTTATTAATTTGGCAGACTTTTTTAACCACGGTGACTTAAATTTTACATTTGTCAAGTAGTTGTTTTTTTTTCTTTGGAAATCATGACTTGATGTTGGTTAAGTTGTTTATTGTTGCAGGTAGAGTGTCTTGACTTGTGGGGCAATACTAGTTGACCAACCAAAACCAGCATGCACATGCCCAAATCATGACTCATTAATAATGCTAACCAGCATTAAAAATGGTCATTCAGATGATCATTAGCTGAATCTAGTATAGGGAAGTTTGTTGTTCATCGCTCGTAGAAATGTCCCAGATATCATTCAGTCATTTGTAGGAACATGTTTTTCATTTTATAATTGTTCATTTCTAACTCCATCTTGATTTTGGATCACTAGATGGAGCCACTTCATCAGATCTAGTTGTAACCAATGTGTTCGATGAAATTACATGATCAAAAATAGCATGAGTTCTCAATCAGAGTCTGTGGCCCTTGACGATCTGTCGGCAGGCCTCTTGATTGCATAAAATCATTAGTATAACAGCAGAAACCTGCCTGGACTGTGTTGCTCCTGGTTAGTAGTTTTTGCTGATTGTTAGAATGATTGCTTAAGTCTCTGAAATCAAACTAATTAGGCAGTGCATCTTGAGGGATCAGAATTTTTATAACCAGAGTGAAACATATTTAATAGAGTCATGTGGTACTTCATGGTATTTCACTTGTACCTGAAATTCGGTGTTTCTGAATCCTGTTGTTCTATGATTTTACGCCAGTACATGCTTCAGGCTCTTACTGATATTATTTGTTTTGGGAGAGTGGCGTGATTTTCCCCACGGTGCTATGAGCACTACACTTCCTCATATTGTGGCGTAGATCCATTAGTCTAATCTCTGGCTGTAATTGGCTGGTTCTGGCACTCAGAGCGAGGTTATGCAACAAAGCCCAACAGCACACTCTTGTTAATGTTTAAAGAGTCATTTGGGTAGCAAGAGCAATTTCATCTAACTTCAGTTGCTGCTTAGCTTGGATCATTTTCTGGATCTGATTCTGATGTGCATCGGTGCTGGGATTAATATATGTGTGTGTGTGTGTGTGTGTGTGTGTGTGTGTGTGTGAGAGAGAGGGAGGCCATCTTTACATGCAGGTGTGTGTGTGTGTGTGTGTGATTATGCTCGAGTCACTGGAATCACTCATGATCAAGTGTGCTAATTTAGTGTACTTCTCTTTGCTACCAAATAAATATAATTACAGTGATTGCAAAGCCAAAGGGCTGCGCGATTAATTGAAATAAAACTGAAATTGCAATATGGCTTACCCTGATTGTCAAATCTAAAAGACTGTTATTTAAATAAATAAATAAATAAATGCTTTGTGTGTATCATTTACACATGAGCAGCTCATGATGGTGCTTACAGTAAACGAGGCTCCACACAAACTCACCTCTGCATCTGCTCTGAGTTTGGGTCACTTAACGCAACATGCGTCAAACATCTTCACAAACAAATAAAAAAGCTTTAAGGTCTCCCCTGTGGTTTTTCATCGAAAATAAATGCTTGATATATTGATGTTTAAAAATAAATACAAAACAAAATTATTTTTAAATGGTAATATTTCTATTCTGAACAAACAACAACAATCATAATATTTTTTATTATTGATATATAATTTGATAGTTTGGAAAAGAAGAATTTAAGACAGTCATAAATATTAGTATTGCAATTTTACAGTTTTAAAATAGTTCAGTAATGTAAAATTAATTTGTTTTTCTTCTGCTCATGTTTTTATTATACAATTGCATATTAAAATAGTAAATATATTTTGAACATAACATTAGCTTCAGCAGTAATAATAATTGTAATAATAATAATAATAATAATTGTTATTACCATTTTAATAGAATTCAATAGTTTGAAAATGAAGAAATTAGGACAGCCGTAAATATTAGTATTGCAATTTTACGGTTGTACTGTATAATAAATGTATTGTTGTTTTCTTAAATACTCTTTTTCATTATACAGTAAAATATTACATGGTAATATGTCTAATTATGAACATAATAATAATATACAATTATGTTAATTATAATAATAATTTTAAATATATTTCTATTTAATTTAATTTTTAATAATTGTTATTTTTTGTTATAAGGTTTCCCTTTAACTAAGATCACCTGGCAAACTAATTAACAAACCTGTCTTAGACTGATACCAGGTATATATAAGTATGTGAGAAATGAAACAAGTAAATACTTTCTTTGAAAAGCTAAAACCTGAATGTTTATTCTACTGAAATCCTAGTGATATATCACAATTTTTTTCTCCAAGTCATGCATCACCAAATGATCATGCAAGCCAAATCCCCCCTTTAGAGTAGAGCCGGTGACCTCTGTGCTGTATTTGAATCAAATTTGTATGCTAAAAAAGTTTATTTCCTGACCCTCTTCACTCTGTCTGAAGCAAACTGACAGGCTGTCTCTCTGAACGTTGGGCAGTTTGACTCCTCTGACCCCCTCAGCTCCTACCTGGGGGGCAAATTGGAAAGACTACAAAGTCCAAACCATGACCCACCTCCAGATGTTACTTCATGTCCAACATCAGCTATCACCCAAATTAAACGCACCATCTGCCTGTATAGACAGCTTCATTAGCTTTCTGGATGGGATTCAGTTCCCATCGTCCGTTTTCTCTGCCGGGCGTTTGCCACTGCTATCGTGTTTATTGAACATTCAGAGTCAGCGAACGGTTAGAAGTCTCTGGATTCCTGCGGAGGTTATTGTGCATGTCTGCTGACTAGTGTCAAGAGGAAAATTTTCTCATAAATTAGCCGCCCATAATGAGAAGTGCTCCAAGCACATGATACACAGAGGGTAATCTGCTCTCAGACCACCAACACTATCAATCACCACAAGCTTTTCTGGCACTTTTTACTTAAACTGTACTGGCGGTTCTGTGGGACATTAATTGCATCAGATGGTTATGCCATTTTGTACTTTGATTACACAGCAGCGTTGTGGTGCTTGCATGGTACTCCTGGGTTGATTTCAATACTATGGTACTATGTACCATTACTGCAAAAATATATTTATATCATATTATTCAGTGAAGGCAACATTTTTAGTGGTGTTTGCTAACAAGCAAGTAATTTTACTATTGTTCATACTGAGTGTTGGTGATCTGAACAAAATATTACAAACAGACTGTTTAGCTTGTGCAGTTCGTGCTACTGCTGTGAATGCATATACCTTCATACCTTGTTTGTCTTGTTAAGGAGTGATGTGCTGTTCATTTTGTACTATAAATCCCATAGACCTACATTACAGGAAAGACACTGAGACTTTAAGTGAGCTCTTCTGCTAGTAAGCAGCCACCTATCAACCACCCCCTAGCAACGGCACAGCAACACCCTGACTGTGAGTTTTGCACAGACCCTACTCATATTTTCTTCAGAAAATGTAAAAATGTAGTGCTTTTGCTGTTATGGTTCAGGTAGGGATGAGTGAACAGGAGAGATGAGCTCGGTTCCCCCCTCAAAGCCTGACAGACCCACAGAGAGGCTATTAGCAAACCGAATAAAGAAGTATGAAATGGCATTAGCTGTATCCCACAGCAAACTCTCTACTCTTTCACTAGATCTTTTAAGCCATAAGCCACACTCACTCTTACACTCTCTTGGGGAGTCTTGGAAGGTAATCCATGACTTTCTTGAGCTGCGTCAACATGACGTCTCGCTACTTGTGCTGGAAGGGTTTCCCTTATTATTGTCGTTAAAAAATCATTGTAGAAGATGCATAAACTGTGAGCTATAATGAAAGCTTATATAACAAGTGTTTGTATACCAAAACATCTTGTCAGGCATGTTTAGAACAACAATCATTAGATGATATTAAAAGACTCTTTAAGAATCACAGTGCTGTCCTCAATAACTAATTAATTGTAATTTTAATTATTTACCAATCTTTGCTACTACTTTTCAAACCACTATTTGTTAGCAAGCATTTATTTAATAAAATTTAGTATAATCATTATTCTTTTATATATTTGAATAAGTAGAGGTAAGAAAAATGTGGGTTCTATTTTACAAAGATATATCTAACGCTGAATAAAACTGAAACATTTCATGCAGAATTTACATTTACATTTAGTCATTTAGCAGACGCTTTTATCCAAAGCGACCTACAAATGAGGACATTTTTGACATTTTTATTTTCACAAGTTATTTATAACATTAAAGTAGACACTTTACTTGCATTTAATATGCTTTTTATGTATATAAAATCACTTTTGTCAATTTAATTTGATGTGAACACCAAAATGGGACGTCTTGTCTTTGCCCATTGGCTGACAGAACAGGTGTTTGTTTGCGCTGGCCTGTCGCTCTTGTGTGATTTGGATTGTTAGATTAGTGGGTCAGTCTTTGACCTCGATCCTTTTCATCTCGGTGCATCTAAACTCTCACAAACACGCACACTTCCATTCACAAAAATGGACTGTGTCCAAACACCGAGAGGCTGCTGTAATGAATCAAGTCAAGTCACCTTTATTTATATAGCGCTTTTAACAATACAGATTGTGTCAAAGCAACTTTCCAATATCAAAATAGGAAAATAGTGTGTCAATTCAGTTCACAAGTATTGTCTAACCGGTGCTTTATCATCCTGTGGCAAAGCGGCACTTGTAATCAGAGGTGTCATGGTGTAGCTTGTGTTTTTCACCCTTGCTCAATAATGTAAAATGACAAGATCAAACACTCAATTTTCAGTTAAAGGCATTTCATTATTGAATTCAATAATGTCACCGTCCAGCTCAGTTCAGTTCTAATAGTATTTTTGCAATCAAGTCGACGATATTGCTGGAAATGAAGTGTCCCCAACTAAGCAAGCCAGAGGTGACAGCGGCAAGGAACTAAAACTCCATCGCTGACAGAATGGAGAAACCAGGCTCAGTCGGGGGGCCAGTTCTGCTCTGACCAGACCATCTCCAATGACTGTTGTTGTAAGTGTTACTTGTCTCTTGTTGGGTGTGAACAGCATGTTGTGTGTGTTCTTAGTTGATATGAGCAATGACTGTCATCCTTTTGTGGCTTTCTTGCCCCTGTGATTCTTCAAATACCAGTTCACACTGCATGATTGTCAAAATCATCGGATCATCGTTGTTTTCACACTGCATGACTATCTGGGGTAGCATTCAGTTGCTGCTGTGTTCACATTGCATGACAGGAGGTTACACACTGCATGACTTTACAATAGGAAGAATCGCCGAAAACTATGTCTGGTCCGCAAACTATGTTTCACAATCAAACGCACGTGAGAAGTGATAAGGAAATAACGCAAGATCACGCTGATATTGTGGTATATAATAAGTCCTCCCTGAACAAACAGTAACAAAGATGACTTCGTAACATAGCCTACTTCAAATTTTTATATACACACATCTAAGTACTTGAAAGTGAAACCAACGTTTTGTGCATTTTATAATGAGCTTGTCTACAAAAGCCCTCAAAGTGATGAAAAAGAAAAATGCAATAAATCTTTTGTCCTTTATAGAAGAATATGATTTACAGGAAAAAACCCTAGCCCCTTTTATGTTAAATTTTTTTTTTATTGTGTATATATATATTATCTGCAAATTAAAATAGATATCATTATTATCTGCATTTTCACTCTTAATTTTTATTTATTTATTTTCAGAACTTTTAAAACTGTATATTTTTAAACAGTTAGTTTATTTATTTTTCATTTTCATTTTTAAATTTATTGTTACTTTTGTTGTATGTATGGTTACATTTTTGTTTTTATGGTTTAGCATACAGGTTAAAATAATTATTTTATATATATATTTATGTAACAATATTTCAACAAGTGGCCACCATGAGATTTGGACCTTTCTCATCTTTTTGTAGACTACAGATTATGGTCGCTTGTTTTCATCTCATTTGGGTGTATAATTTCAAACAAATTAATTTTTAAGTGGAAAAATGTCAACACACTAAATTTACATACTGATGTACCATTACTTCGGGAACACGGTGTGTATGCTAGCTAGATCACAGATAATGGATTCTAATTAAAAACATTAAAATCTTCATTACATGCAGCATGAAAAATTGTTTAGAAGTTAACATGACTCTAATTTTTGTAAGAACGAGACCAAACAACACCACACATACTCACAGACACAATGTGAGTGGATGGACAACTTGAGGTCAACAGGTCCGCTGGAGTTGAATATTATTAATAACTCAAAGTCACCCTTCCTGTAAATAACTCTGCCAGCATCTATTATCTTGAACGCCAGCATCTATTATCTTTAACTGTTTGTCATTCTGCTCGTCTGATCGCAGAAAACCCTTGCTTTCTTCCATTTCCATATTAATGGAAACAAGTATTGTCTAACCGGAGCTTTATCATCCTGTGGAAAAGCGGCACTTGTAATCAGAGGTGTCATGGTGTAGCTTGTGTTTTTCACCCTTGCTCTCTCCCTATTTTCTTTCCTTTTGATTGTTTTATTTATTTATTTAGTACTGTTTTTTTTTTTTTTTTGTCTACTCATCCTTTTATGACCATAGTCTCATTAGTATGACACTGGTATTATATAGAGGATAACCTTTACTCTTTCAAGGATGTGTTTTTCTCTCCACATGTCTCCCTTCATTATTCATAGTGCTTTTACCTGTATGTGTGTGTGTGTGTGAGAGATAGAGAGCATATCTTGATCTTCACCCTCTTTGAGCTGAAAGAGATCAGATCTGTGGTGAATTACTGATATGATACTGTATCACATCGGCCTTCACTCTTATTCTCCAAGCGACTGTACAGAATTGTAAAACCAGACAGATTATTAGTCGATACTTAGCTTTTCTTCCTCTTCTCAGATGAGAATGTAATTGGCTGTGAGATTGGTTAATTGACTTTCATTGACTGTGTCTGAGGGACGCGGATGTGTAATTTTAGTTTGAACTAAACCAGCATTTAAAAGTTTCTAGGTTGAATTATCCATATGTAGCTTTTGTATTAACATTTATTCATCCAGAGCAGCTTACAAATCGGGGAAATACAAGCACAAGGCATTTATCTTAGAGAGCCAATGATTTTTTAAGCAGTGCATTGCATTTTATCAAATGTAGACCAAGTAGAAAGATTGAAATAGTATTTTATTTGTAACATCATAACTACATTAATTAACATGAACTAACTTTGAGCAATAGTTCTACAGCTTTTAATCATTTTAGTTAAGGTTAATCTTTATAATTACTAATACATGTTTAAGATCAAAAAGGTGTTTGTTAACTTCAGTTAATGCACTGTGAATTACTGTATCATGAACATGAATATTTATATTAATTTATATTAAGTTGACAGGTTAATTAATGCTGTAAAAATATATTGTTCATTGTTAATGCATTAATCTTAACAAATGAGATCTTATTGTAAAGTGTTACCATATTTTCTTGTAAAACATACTTTGGTAGTTTTGAAAAAACAATTTTTAATGGTTTATGTATGCATATGTATGCATGTACATATACATTTGTGTGTGTATATATATATATATATATATATATATATGCACATACATATATATTTATTAATTCACTGTTAAATAATGCATCAAATACCATATTGGTGTGATATGTGGCATTTTTTTGTTTTTTTTGTTAGGTCAGACAGGGTTTTCTGTTTTGTTGTGGGCAGACAGGTTGTTTATGTTGTTTGTGGTTATGTAGAAACTGTTTTTTAAAATCTAGTATCTAAAAATGTCCAGTATTAATCTGAAGTCTATATTACAACCACTGGACTGCAATATTATAGTAGAAGAAAAGCCACAAACCATGGAGGATGTCGGTGTTCCAGTCTCCTCACTGTGAATGGAAAGTGAAACCGGAGTCAGGAAGTTATGGAGACGAATAGATGTGGCTTGTTAATCTTTTTAATGAACATATGCTGCTCTCCTCCTATTGCTAATTTCTGTCTGACTCTCATCCTGTGCTTATGTGTTTGTGAAAGAGGAGAAATGGAGAGAGAGAGAGATTTCAGCAACAGGACTAAGCTCATTACGAGCAGCAGAGCAGAACACTGGGATATGTCTCTGCTCATCCTCTACAGTCCAGAGAGATGGCTGAAGCAGTAAACACACACACACACACACACACACACACTGGTACGTCGATCATTATGAGGACTTTTCATAGGCATAATAGTTTTTGTACTTAGCTAATCATATTTTCCATCCCCTAAACATAACTCTTGCAGGAAACATTCTGCATTTAGCCAGCTGATTATGGGGACAACTGGATGCCCTGTATAATGAATTATGAATCATAATATATTTTTATATGAAGGCTATAGAGAGAGAGAAAGAGAGAATAATATCAAAATTATAATGTGATGTAATGGGAGGTTTTTACTAAAGCTTTCTTTATCTGTGGACCTAAATATAAACATTCCAAAAGGGACATGCATGTATTAGTGAATTTTGTTTTTGGCCAAGCAAAGTTGGCTATTTGGCTGTCACAGAAATATAAGATTGTTGGAATGGGACAGACTGATGTTATGTTGATTTTTAGGGGTTTGATAAAATCATGTTTAAAGGTTGAATTTGCTTTTTATAATTTAATAATGGATATATAGACCTTTAAAACATGTGGGGCATTAATAACAGTGTGAAGTTGATTGACATTTATGTATGATAATGAATTATGAATTTTTATTTATTTATTTAATTATTATTTTTTTTAATATAAAAATGTTTCTTGAGTTTTATAATATCAGTTTTTGACTTTTCCTATATTTCTTTTTAATATACCTGTACAATATATCTTGATCCTTTGAAAGAAAAAAAATTACAGATAATTTTTTTTCTGGTGAATAAAGAGATCAAAGTCAAAGTCTGTCTCTCTCTCTCTCTCTCTCTAAAACCAAAGAGAAAGAAAAAAATGTTTATAAATTATATTTATTATACACATAATAAATGAATTATACACATTATGTTATGATATATTATTGATGATATAGAAATATATTTTTATATTTTTTTATGTTCTGTGTGTGTGTGTGTGTGTGTTTGTGACCTGTTCTGGCAAAATAAGTTGCAATGAGCACATTTTTAAAATGGAGTTCTTTTTAATTTCGCAATCTCCATTAAAAAACCTTCAAAAATGATGTATGATTTGTTGGAATAAAAAAAATGACTGAGCTACACCCGTTTGAAGTATTTGAAGATAGAGTCAGCAAAGTCAATTTTGGGAATTTTTTCTAAAGTTTCCAAAGCAAAATCACCTAACGTTGCATCTTTCCCTCCACTTCTTTTCTTAATGATAATTACTATATTAATAATCACAATATAGCTGTTTATTACAGCGGCCTAATATATTAAGACCTACTGTAATGCACAGATCTAATGTAGAGTTACAAATCAGATGTTTTTCCTCAACAGTTAACCAGATGTTCCACTTACATTTATTATCTACTTGCATCTTACCTGTATTTGAAAACATTAATGAAGAAGACCTGCTATTTATTGCAGTGTAAGTATCTGCGGATCTTCTGTTCCTCTATTAATCTGTCTTATTCAAGTATCCCCAGCTTTCATTTTCTCTTGCCTTCTCTTTCTCACTGTATCCTAAAGCGGCCTCATCTGAGAATCAATTACCCTTCCACTGCTAGCAATGCTGATTCAATTTCTACCTGTCCAACTCGATAACAGCAATCGTCCCCTTGTTCCCCTTGCCCCATTCTCCTTGCTGTTCAACATTTCACCCTTTTCACCCAATTTCTCATTCACTCCATCTTCAGGTGTCAGTATGAAAGGTTCAAGCATTTCTGTAAACATTAGCATAGCGGCAAGTGGCGTTGCCATTGTAACAGTTGGGATTGTTAGCATAACGCTGTCAGTTTTCTGTTCTGCAGGTTAGCGTGCTGTGGAATAGTAAAACAAAACACACACACACACACACACACACAGTGGGACGTGAGGGAAATGTGTATTCTCTAATGCTGGTGGATTCGAGAACAGAGGAATAGAAATGTGCTTCTCTAGGGAACTCTGAAGGGGAAAACAAACACCTTGACAAGAAATGATTGGATTGTGTTTGTGATTATAAGAGTGTGAAAGATTCTCCGATGTTTACTAGCCGTGCTCAGACTGACACAGAGTCTCAGACAGGAAATGGAACCAAAGACATGTCAACTTTTTTCCGCTCTACTTGTAAATGACCTTTTTACAGAGTCTCTGAACAGATGATCAGTGTGTGTTTGTGTCTAACCTTACAAAAGGACTACAAAGACAGTACCTTGGCTCTGGGATGGTGTCAGACAGTAATACCATGGTACTTTATACCATGATTCTCTTATTACTGGTACCAGTAATATAACTTTAAACACTAATACATTTAATTGCAATTCATGTCTGAAACATTATATAAAGTTTAAGTATTATATACATGCATTTAAGTACATTCTTTAGTATAATATCTATGTAGTATAATATTTCCATAAATACTCTTTTTAAAATATGCTAAAGAGCATTTATTTTTTTCACAAAGGGTAATATGTAATACTGTGGTAAATTATAAATGGTGTTCTAAACCAAAAGTACCATGGTACTACTAGGTTTTTTTTGGGCTAAGCATTGGTATCTGTAGATTTATGGAAATGGTATTTTTAACCCCTTAACTGTCACTCACAGTTTTGAACAGAGACATTCAAACTTAAATTTTTATAATTCATGAATGAAAACATTTTGTAACATGATTTTGATGTACCATTTCCATGGTAATGCAATGTCTGATTTTAAAATGGGTTTCAAAGGATGAATTTTGAGATTTTAAGTTTTCAACTGATATATAATTTCTTATGATTTCTAATACGTGATAGAGAAAAAGGCAAAAAATAAGACTTTCTGTGACAAAGGTCAGAACTCTTGTTATGATATAGATTTTTCAGGTCCACTCTTGTCATAAATTAATCTTTTAACAAAAAAAGTGGTAAAATACCTATTTAGGAGTCTTAGACCTTTCCAACGATATATATAGTTTGTCATGATTAGATTAGGATTTAATTGTAAAATAGGGAAGTAAACGTAGGTGTCCCACAGGGGGGACGGTGACAGTTAAAAGGTTAAGTGCCTTGGCATATTGTGTAATTCCATGGTAAATGAATGTAGTAATCATTCATCTTTTTTTGCACGATATACTCAATGAAGGGGTGTGTTTGAAGTGACAGGATTAATTTTTAATTGAGTGGGCATTACATGTTGTTGCACACACTGTGGTGTATCTGTGTGCCCACAGGGATCATGAAATGTGAGTGTGTGTGTGAAATTCTCTATACGGTAAATGGTGTTTATTATGAGATTATCTCCCTCTCCATGGTACTTCATTCACACTCACAGCATGTTTCAGAAGTAGATAAACATTCTGTCCTTAGGGAGAAATATCAGTCTGAGACGTCTGAGCAAGCCACAGGAGGTCTTCAGCGGGTATTTTAAAGCCATTTCTTCACCAAAAACTAATAATTGCACGTAAACCCAAAACACAAAACACAAAAATATCATAATTAGCAGTGAATTCCTTTGAATTCTATGCTAATTGATTGTATTGATCATAATAAATGTTCATATTTACAATAATTGTGCAGTCTGCTTTCATTGCCACTAGTTCGTCGGCGTTGGCTTGGTGTGTTCCGGACTGTTTACTTCATGTTTATGAGTGGGTAAATCGATGATACTAACAGACAAGTGCAAAACAAGGCATCTTTGTTAAAGCTTCTACAGACAGCACCAAAGAAATGAGTGGCAAAATGATGTCGATTGTGCTTGGAATTTCCACCACATGTTTCACTGACATAAATCAGAAAACAAAGCTTGTGTACAGTTGCTCATGGATGTCTGGTTTCTTTCCTGCTAAATGCCTAAGCAAAGCTATTTATTCAAGTTATAACACATATTATGTTTACATAATTTAATAGTAAGTAAGTACATTTGATTTATATGTCTTAAAATGATAAAATTATATTACGTTTTTTTTTACATTTTAGATGTTTTTTTTTATTATTATTATTTTAGGCCTAAATTATGCATTTAGGCTGAATTATGTATTTATTTATTTTTTAATTAAGTGCTTATTTTCATAGCCTGCATCACTTATTAAACTTATTAGACTGTAGTAAATTATTGTGCATAAAGACAGATTGACTAGCATTATCATTTCCATTAATGACTTTATGTCCCCATAGTAATGGTCAGGGGTCTGAGTGTATATTAACTGGGTCATGGTAGGTTAACATTAAGGTTGCACTGGTATGAATTGCTCTCTCAGGGGTGTTTGAGCTGTGGGTCAAAGGTTAGACAGAGTCTGTGAACTGTCTTAGGTCATTGAACCGCTGTTCTTGAGTTCATGACATCTCAGGACTCAGGAGAGGCATCTAAAAGGACGCTTCTCTCTCTCTCTCTCTTTCCATTGCATCATGCATATTTTATTCCATCCTTTTCTGCTCTGTTTGAAGTCAAACGTGTCTGACAGCGGTAGGCTTTGACCCCATACCTGCAAAACGTCTGCCTGAAACCATTCTCACACACACATAATGTAAAATGCTAATTTGAAATGATAGCAATGCATTTTATGTTTCTTCATGTTTTAGCATCAGTGTAAATAGGTTTGTTAAACGTTTCTCTGTATAGATATTAACTTTATTCCTCAAAGGTGGTAAAATACAAGTTTATTGCATATTAATTGGAAACTTTTATGTGTGGGTGCACAAAACAGTTTGTGCTTGTTTCTATTATAATATTAAACAGTTTTAAGTGGCAATATTTATGCCGCAAAGACCTTGCCTCTCCTCCGTTGTCATTGTGACCTAACATGCGTCTAGGGAATAGTATCACCTCCTGTTAAAGTTTTATGCGTCTCATTTCAGGGTTATGACAGTCCATAAAGTTCTGCATGCTGTAAAATTACTGTCCAGCAGACACATGGACGTTGATTAGCAGCTAATTCCTTCGAGATTTTCCTATGGGGTTTTATAATGTTTTTTTATTTATTTATTTTTTTTATAATAAATAAATCCTGTGGTAAACATAATTTGATGATGCTTTGACGTTTTGTTGTACAACATAACAGCACACACTGACATCCCAAACTATCTTATCAAGTTACTTATTAGAAACATACTTTTTTCAAAAATAAACATAACTGCTTCAAAATTCACATTTTCAGTATGGGTGTGTGCAGTTTACATGGTAGAAGAAATTGTCAAAGTATCTTCACGTTATGTTTACCATTTGATTAATTTTCAATGGAAATACATAATCTTATAACAATCTGCTGTTTCACACTTTTGATTTGAATTAATTTTATGTTTAAATATTTGGTCACACTTTATATTAGGTGGCCTTAGCTACTATGTACTTGCATCAAAAAATAAGTACAATGTACTTATTGTGGTCATATTGTATTGCAAAACACTTCTGCTGTTATTGAGGTGGGATACGGGTAAGGTTAGGGACAGGTTTGGTGGTAAGTTTAAGGGTGGGTTAAGGTGTGAGGGATGGGTCAACAGTGTAATTATGAATGTAATTACATATAGGTATTTTAAAAAATATAAGTACAATGTAAAAGCATGTATGTACACAATAAGTGCATTGTACCAAATTATTATTTTAAATGTAAGTACACAGTAGTTAAGGCCACCTAATATAAAGTTAATATTTTAAAGACCAAATATTTAATTAATAGTTCATAATACTTTTTTATATTGATGTTGTATCAAATTTTGTACAGTTTTGTATTGTTTTTAAAAAGTCAGTTAGGCTCGCCAAGGCAGCATTTATTTGGTCAAAAATAGCATAAAACAGTAAAATAACTGTATTCTATTTGAATATATTCTAAAATATAATTTATAAATCATTACTCCAGCCTTCAGTGTCACATGGTCCTTCAGAAATCATTCTAATATGCTGATTTGCTGCTCAAGAAACATTTATTATCATCAATGTTGAAAATTGTCTTAATATTTTTCTGGAAACTGCTGCTTTTTCAGAATTTTTTGATGAATAGAAAATTATTATGAGAAATTCAGACTTCATTAGAATCTTTTATAACATAAATGTCTTTATACTGTTACACTTGGATCAGTTTAATGCATTCTTGCTGAATAATATTATTAATTTCCTTCAAAAAAACAAAAAACAAAAAAAATGAAAACATCTTACATATGGTAATAGTCAATAAATCATTGCTTTATTTCTAATGGATGGGGAAATAAAGACACTGAATTATCTCTGCAGTGCATCAGAAGTAGAAACATGGAAGTGATCTAGTTTGGTTGCATCACAGCTCACTTCTTGCATCTGATGTAGACAACATAGTGTAGGTGCATGAGAAAGAATAAGGTTATTTACCCATTTTATCTAAATATATTTCCGTTTGAAATTCCAGAAAAGACTAAAGATTTCTATTGATTTTTGCTTCTAATTAAAGAGTCACGCTAAATAATGGTATATAACACTGGAAAATCTAAATCAAGTGGGGCTCATGGCATTGTGGCATACAGCACTTCTTGTGCTCTGGTTGCATTTCAGCAAATTACAGTAGCAGGTCATCTGGGCATTCCATACATACTGTTCATAGTGTCCATACTGAAGTATACATAATGCATACTGCAGCAATTGCATGAGTAGTATGTCACTCCGAACACTCCCAGATAAAGGCACGGATACAAAGAGCATCTGGAAGTAAGAATGTATAATGAATGAAGGTGTACATTACCGTTCTTTCTGAGAATTCAAATTTAAGACACACTGTTCTCATTCAACACTGGCACGCATTTGTCAGCACAAACGCCATACAGTAGATATATTAACCCATATGTGACTCGGCTGAAAACTATGTGTGTGTATTTTACCCTGGATGTTGGCAGCTACTGCAGCAATTTAGCAAAGAAGGAATATAGTTGCCGCTGTTCTCTGCGTGTGTGTGTGTGTGTGTGTGGTTTGTGCTCGGGTATGGTCAAAAAGGAAGCCTATCTTCACATAACAGCAATGTGTTGACAGGTCTATTTCACTGACTGCCCCGCCATCAAAGAAAAACACTGCCACCACCTATAAACCACCCCCACCGAACGGTGTAGCCTGAGCGAGCAGGTATTGTTTTCATCCCTGACTAAGTACGGATCCTCTTACCCTGCCTGCTATCAGCTGCATACAGGAGGGCAATGTGAGCTCACAGCGGCCTGCTCACTGACCTGGGACCAGCTTCACCACTCTTTGTCAATGGGTCTCATGCTGCGGCTGATCGGCGGCTGATCGCTGCTCCACAGGTGAATAGCTCACCTCCTCCTCCACCTCCTCCCTCCCTCCTTTTCTCTGCCTCTCTTGGATGGTCACAGGAGTCAGTTAGCAGATGGAGTCGAGTTATTCCTGAACTTTGTGCTCCTGAGCTACGACCTTTTGCAACAGCAAAAGACTAACGTTCTGGATTATTCTGTTTAAACTCTGCTCGTATTCAAGGTAAAGTGTGATCTAGCATGAGATGTTGTTTCATTCAAGATGATGGTGTTTTTAAGTCTGTTTTTGTTGCATTATTGGCATTTGTTGTTATAATTTGATTTTGTTCTTTTTGGAGCATCCAGTTTGGGTCTGTTCTCCAACGAAGATCAAATGTGGTGGTGATTGTTGTGTATGATTTCTGACTTTATCTGGACAATGAAGTGCGGCAATTTTAGAAAAGACCGTAATATGCTGTTTTATAGTGCTTATAATGTAGAAAGATGTTTAGGAGAGTAAATTAGTCTTCCTTTAAAAAAACAAAAAATGTATTTAATGTTGTTGATGTATTTAAAGGTTCTTCAGATCAACACTAGTATATGTGTTCTCTAAAAAAAAAAAAAAAAAACTGTTAAAAGGAAAACAAATTAAATATTGAATTAATTATTAATTAAAACACAAAAATTAGATTTTTACTAGACCATTTGCTATTTTGAGGGAAAATAGTGTTGTGTAGGTGGTTGCATAGTCAAAACTTTTTTCTTATTTTTCAATTTGCAAGGCTATTATTTTATTTTATTTGTAATATTAATTTTATTATATATATAATATTATAATATTTAGAATATTATTTTCATTTCATTTCATTTTTTTTTTTTTTTTTTAATTTTAGAAAATTTGTAGTATTCTTTTTCCATGCAGAAGTTACTGTCACAGTGTTGGGCTATTGCTTTGTGAGCACTAAAGTAGTGTTTTTAGCCTCTTGCTATGTGGTTGCTGATTGCTCCAAGTATCTAATATATTCTGGTCTTTATATATGGCTCAGTTCACTCCTTCAATGTCAGTATATTGGATTATTTCCTTCATTTTTAATGTCCACCGGGCTTATATCATGAATTATATTGTTTAGAAAAGTAATGGTACAACAAGCTGCGCGATTTGATATATCGTTCATATCCTAAGCACAAACATTACAGGAGACAAGTTGTGTGCAAGTTTAATACTTGGGATCAAGTATGAGCAATAGTAATTGTGATGGTTGTCTTAGCAGATAAATGCAGTAAATGTTTATCGGTGTGTGTGCAGACTCAGAGCTCGTGCCCTGCGGCTGTGCCTCAGATTCTCCATCTGTTTCAATTAAAGTGAGTGCAGGACTCACTGCACTGCCGGGTTTAAATGTCACAGTGAGAGAGCTCTCACCCTGTCCACAAATAACACCACTATACAACACAAGATCTGAGCACAATGGAGCACACACTCCTAAAGAGCTCCTCGATAAATGGATTGAGAAGGTGAAACATTGCACCGATTCTTGAGACATGAGACCAAACAAAGTCATACATGCTGTTCATTTTTTAAAAGGAAACAATTCCACTTTGATATTAATCAGAGATGATCAGGAGAAGCATCATTTCAGTTTTGTTAACACTTTAAGGTTTCAGTCATTAACATTCGTTAACTAACATATGAAATAACAATAAACAATACAGCATTTATAAATGTAATTTCATGTAATTTCATCATTTGATTTTAAAAATGTGCAGGTAAAGCTGGATATGTTAACATTAGTAAATGCACTAACATGAACAAACATGAACAATTGTGTTTTTATTAACTAAATTTCCCTTTTTTGGAAATGGAGCAAATCACTTGCAACAGCAAGTTTTTACTCTTGGAATAATTTAGGTTAGTTGCAATCATGTCACATGTGGAGTGAAAAAGTGTGAAAAAATTTTCTTTATTCATTTACATTAACAAATCTGATAATGCTGTAAAAATATATTGATTGATTCATGTTACCTAATTCTTGAACTAATGTTAGCTGATGAGACATTATTGTAAAGTGTTAACCTTTGATTTACTCTGTATCAAAGCTGACATTATCACTTGTATGTACATAAATATAAAATTTATTAGAAATTTTATTTATAATACTAAATATTAAGTTTAATATACAAAAAAACAATACCACCATGTTCTGACAGAAGGTGATGAAAAAATATATGACGTTTTTAATTTTCCAAAGGTGCCTCTTTACTTCATTCCGAAGGTCTTATTATATTTCTCCTGTTATAATGTCAGAGTTTATTTATTTATTTATCTATTCAGAACTATGATGTCATTTCTATCACAACTTGGAATAAAAATGAGAATTTTATTTTAGAATTTTAGAACATTTCCCTTAAAGAGCAAAATATTTTTTTTCTGATATTTTTGGCACATTAATTGACAAACAAGGGAAAATACACATTTTATGAGAAAACAGAAGCAGCAGGTGGCTGCATGCAGACCTCTGAACATGTTGAACAGATTAATCCAAAATAAATGCTTAATGCTTTCTTTTTTTTCAATTTTGTCTGGCTTTTATTCATGGAGATTTATGAGGGTCTGATTGATCTAGATCTATTCTTTTTTCTGTCCTACATTCTGTTGTTGACTCAAACTGTTCTTGTCACTCACTGACAGAGTAAACTCAGGACTGTTTGCAGTGTGTTAATAAGTAAATGACGACTGCACACAGAAAGTAGAAAGTTTCCCATGGAAATGCATACCGTTCGCATTCTTTCTGTCTTTTTCTCATACGCGCGCACACATTAGATACATGCTTTCATCTTCAATGTCTGTACACATGTTGCATGTGCATTACTCTCCATACTCACACATGCACTCCTGGACATGTAACTGTTTTCCATGGTGAGTTTCTACTCTTTTTGTATAAAAGCAGTAGAGAGAATGATGTATATGCTGAAGTGTTTTTCTTGATGAAAAGCCTCAATTCTGATGACTTCTGATGATTTATATAAAACACACACACAATAGTTGCACAGTTCTCATTTTGATTTCTGTCTTTTCTGTTCTTTGTTGCAACCAGCGGGAAACGTAAGCCTCATGTATTTGGGCAAAAAAATTATGCTTTTTCATTGTATATGTTACGTTATTTTATTTATTGACATTTCTGTTATTTCTCGTTTCCGTTGGCTTTATTTTATTTTGTTTTATTATTTTTATTTTACTTTAATTATTTTAATTGAATTTTCGTCTTTTGCATCTGCTTTATTTATTTATTTATTTATTTTTTGCATCGCCATTATTCTGTTCTAGCAGATTTGAGGAGAGGAAATGATCAGAAGAGACAAGAAACTACATTGAAACCTTAACCTCAAATGTTTTTGGGCTAAAAATTATGCTTTCCATCATTATTTTAAATGTTATTGATATTGCAATTATTTTATTTTATATGTTGCCATTTATTAATGTTTTGCATTATTTTATTTTAGCAAATTGAGGGGAGGGGAAGTGATAAGCAGAAAGGGGAAACTAAACTGAAGCTTTTTTTTTTATATTGACATTGCCTTTACTTATCTTTTGCATTGGCACGATTCTATTTTAGATTGAGGAATGGAAATGATCAGGAGAGAGAAAGGAGAAACTGGATTGGGAAAAGTTGCAAGCTGGATTTGAACTCCCATAACCTACATAGTGTAATTATTGAAACAATGAACAATGTGGGATGAGTTATGAAGTTTAATGCTTACGATTAGGAGTTTGTTCAAATCCCTAACTCTCATTATGAGCAATATAATAATAATAATGAGGCATTATCTTCAATGCTAATGACTAAGCATGCATCGCTAATTATTTTAGTGTTTATCATGGTGTCATAATGTCAGTATTTTCGGCATCTGCCTCAGGTTTGCTTTTATTTGCAGTGGAGTCTCTGCAGCCATGGGTCATCTTTATGAGACGCGTCCCACTAATCGTATTTAAGGCTTATTACCTCTCTCACTTTCTCCGTTTCCGTCACACACACACACACACTCACTCTCGCAGCCTGTGGTGCTGGCTTCATTAGTACTATCCGTCAGTGTTAATGTAGGAGAGGTAAATAATTGGACACAGCGCGTTTGCTGTAGATGACTTCCGCCACAGTTTTGGCTCCTTGATTAGCAGGCTAATTGCATTTTGTTGCTTTTGACGGCAATCATAGCCATTTCCAAACACTTACGAAACATCTGTCAGAATGAGGGTTAATGTGGCTTCGGCAATCATCTCGCCCGTAAACGCTACCGTTTCCTATAAACGTGTCCGGAACAACCAGATGTTTATTTGCTTTCATAATTAGAGGTTGAGGCTAAACGCATTTCTCATGCTAAAGATCTGCGAGTCGAGTCAGGCCAGCAGCGTGACAATTGTTTATTTGTCATCTTCTGTTATGTAAGGCTGGTTTCACTGTGATGTGTGTTCAATACCGAACATGCTAAATGGTCGAAAGTGAGTCTCGGACTAAATAGTTCATTGTTTTCCTTGTCTGAGGGTTTTGGTTGAAATTTAAGCTTTGCTTTGGGCAAAGGAATGTGGGAAGACCTTTGGCTATCTTTCCCATCAGCCCCTTTCTGTCTTTTAGTTCCTCATGTGCGCTGGGAATCTCAACACAGTTGGCCAGGAGCCCAAATCAAGACAATACAAAGGTAAATGGGACGCTACAGTTTTATCAGCAATTTGAAGCGGTCTGTAGAATATTTGACTGAAAAAAATACATAAATAAAAAATAAAGTAGTTTACTTTATCAATTAAATATATTTAAAACAATGATTTTTCAAATATTTATAGTATTTAGAGATGTTATGGTTTCATTTTTTCATTCTCGTTTTTAAAGACTAGAAAAAAAAATAGATTATTCTAAATTAATTGATTATTGTGTTGACACATTTTTAACAGTAAAAAAACAAATCTGAATATAGCTTTGTTGAGAAAACAAGTCAATGTTTATCAATCAACTTTTGTGCTTATTTAAATTTTATTCACATAATTTAATTGAATAATTTATCCTGGGGTTTATTCATCTAACATTAATACAGATAATGTCAACTTAATACAAAGTAAATATTTTCCAGATAATATTTTAATACTTTGGCTTCAGTACAGTAACAATATAAAAGCTAAGTTTACAACAACATTATTTCTTTTTCTCACGCTGTAAAAATTGGTCTGCATGCATAAAATGATAAATATGCTGTATGCATAACAGTTATATATCTGTTTGTTTAAAGGTGGGGTAAGTGATTTCTGGTAGCCAATTTTGACATTTGAAATCACCAAAACAAACACGCACCTACCCCAAAAGGGTCTCGCCCACTGATCTATATATAATGTTCTCTATTATAGATCAGTGGTCTCGCCCCTATTTTGATAGCTCCGCCCCACACATACATACGACAACGATTAGTTCTTTGAAACAAAGCAAAACCAATGTTACTCAAAGCAACCTCTGCATCCGTTACTCCAATGTTACTCCAAAAACAAAGCAACCTCTGCATCCGATCGCAGGCCTTCCCGCTCCTTGAGTTCTCTCCAGCGCTGGAAAGCTGATCCGATATTTACACGGGTCCTACTTCTTGCCTTATCGTAACACCGTGTTTATACCGGACGCGAGCGGCGTGGTGCAGCGCAGCGTGACAAAAAATACTATAGAACTCATTATAATCAGTGATGCTGTCTACACTGGATGGGACACGACAAATCCCCGACAGTAAACTGCTGCTGTGTTCTATTTATGACGTATTGACACAGATTTCAAATGATTTTCAACGGTTGCTTTGTCGCATCCAGTGTAGACAGGTCGCGTCCGGTGTAGACATGGTGTAAGCCTTCTTTTGTTCCACAGACGTTTTCCTCTTTTTTTCTTATTTTTTATCCGCCATCTCTATCTTTCTGTCTTCGCTCGGCTAATGTCCGTCATGTGCACTAATAAGCGCTCTCTCCTCGCATCATGAGTAGACATGCCCCTTACTGCTGATTGGCTACAAGTTTGTTTTGGTACTGGGCCTGACTCAGTTTTCTAAAGCGTTTTTGAAAAAATGCATAGCCCACCTTTAATATTGGAGGGTCCTTGGTATAAAAAAGTCTGAAAACAGTTAGGTCATGTAGGATCCTATACCATTTGTTTTCTGTTTTGTTTTGGAAATAGAGGTTGTAGAATGTTGGGCAAGGTGTATTATTTGTTTTATAAAAGCAAACAGATTTTTTGAATTTTTTTTTTTTTTTTAACCTGGCAGACCATAAAAGGGGGAGAAAAAGCACACACTGAAGGAAGGTCTCCAATTATAAATTACTTTTGAATGCTGAAATACCATTAGCATAGCATATTTTCTACAAGGCTTCAAGAGCTAACGGAATGATAGTTGGTTTTAAACAACCTTTTCCCCTGTCTCATTTGTTGTTGATTCTGATGGAAATTGATGCATAATAGTGTGAATCCAGCACGGTCACCTGTTGTATTTGTACATGCTAATGTGTTTGTCTGGAGCAAAAGCTCTTTTCATCTACAGGTCACAGCTCAACCACTGTTCAGCTCCAACACCGTGAACCGTGAAGAACGGCACAACACCAAAACCCATCTGCATTCTGTTGGTTAGAAAGCTATTTCATGCTTGCAGTTCTCTCCGCTGTGGGAGGTATGTGTATATGCAGCTAGAAAAACAATTGGTGAAGGTGTCAGGTCTGATGTTTACTGTGGTGATGGTTGTAGTTGTAGATCGGTGCACTGATATTATTGGCAAAACTCCTCTTGGAAATTTAACAACACGTGGATGATGCGCAGGGATATTACTCTGTGCTTGGTGTTAGTCTCTCAGCTGTAATTATGTTGCACATTGACGTCAACACAAACATGCTTTTAATGAGTGTGTTTAATTTTTAGAGCAGATGAGAGCTGCAGGGGCTGGATAGAGTGGTGTATACAGTATACTCAAAGGCTCACATGCATATAGGCGATAAACATTGAGACATGCGCAACCAAGATTATTCAATGAACTCTGCTCGTTTTTATCATAATTATTTTGTCTCCTGTTCTGCACTTCTCTGGCTTTATACGGTCAACTTCTTGGCTGATAGAAGACTATTAATACAGTTTTGGGTAAACAGTTAATAGGGTTTTGGGTATTAGACAACTTTGTTGACTAGTTGTTCTTTTAGCAGACAAAACAGATGTTTTTTGACAGCACCTGGCCTATTTCTGTTGTGGAAGCATTTTTATGGAGTGTTCAGAATTGCATACTATCATATTAATCATAATACTTCAGCAGGATGCAGTGTTTATACAAGTCACAGTTTGCAAAGTATTTTGTATATGATTTTATATTTATATTTTATATAAAATATGTAAATATGTACATTTTATAATTAATATATTTAATTTTATAATGACTTTTTTTCAGTTCTAATTTAAGTTTAATATTAAATTGTTAAATCAAACTAAAATTATTAAAAAAAAAACATAGAAATGTATTTAATTAGTTTTAATTAGTTTTAATTAATTAATTTAATTTAGAAAATGAAATTATACTCTCAATATGAAACTAATAGCACCAGTAGGTGGCGACATGTCACTATCTTAATGAGTGAGTCATTCGGTCAATTATTTAACAGATTTGTTTAAATGACTGATTAATTCAGAATCAAATCAAGTCAGTGACTTGCTTGCCAGTTTTTATGAATGGGTCACTGAATCACTGGCTCACTCCATTTGATAAAAAAACATGGATTCATTCAGTAATAAAACACTGTTGTGTGTTGCTCGGAAAAGCACAAGTTCTGCTGTCACTTTTTTTGGCACTGTTTTTGTTAATGAAATTGAGCAAAACAGACAATATTGGCAATATTGAGTCTACATTTTAACGCAAACTTGTTTATTATTACATAAAAAAAAAAAAAAACACATTTGCAATAATGCAGATATTCGTGGAAAAACAGCACTCTTGCCTGTGTGATATTGCTAAACTATATCATATGAAATAAATATAACACTAAAATCCACAGAAGGACATTTTTGCTCTTATATCTTAAATTTATGCGCATGTAACTGCATTCTAATAGGCTACATTGCATAGTCAGTCCTAATCTCTGATTTCATGATGATTTCTGTAGAGAATCATGTATGAATACGTGCCTTTGTCTCTTTCCATCTCGCTTGCTTTTCCTGCAAAACCACATTATACTTTACAATACAAAATGAATGTGTTTGGTAATGCCAAGAACCTGTTCTCTAGGGGAGCTTAAATGTGGGTTAAACTCCCAGTCAGAGATTTTAATGAGGATTGTATTAAGCTCCCCTTTTTGTGTAAGATCATTCGGTGGCTTTTGAAAATTAGGCTTATTTCTGAAGCTACAGCAGTTTTGGTGTGTGTCTTAGTGTTGTGTAGTGCATGCTGTGTGTTTAATATCCAATCCTTTAAAGGGGTAATGTCATATAAATTTAATTTTACTTGAACTTTTAAAATAATAAAAGTTGGATGTAACTTTCAAAACTCAGAACTCCCTTCCCAGTCCATAAAGAGCTGACACAAAGCTCCAAACATAAGCCATTTCTAACATCAGATATATGAATACATTAACATGACTGCCCATGTTTATATATATAATTTTTTACAAAATTTTTTTTTTTTTTAAAACACAAGAGTATTTTACTATCATTTTAAGTCATCTATAAAAGTAATTAAATCCAATAAATAAATGATCTTCTCCTTTTAAAGTTTTGATGGCGTTTGTGTACACACTGTAATTATTATTATTTTTTTTGAGTACCTGTTCAATATTTCAAAAAGAAAACCCTCTGGGAAACTGAAATTGATCTTTAGGATTTGCTTTTTGCAGCTGAGAAGAGAAATGCCCGTGGGTAATGTTATTGAGTTGTGTATAGCTAGACTGACGATGCGAATATCTGTACGACTTAAAGTACATCATTTATTCTCTTATACCTAACAAAAATATGCAAGGTGCCAGGAGGATCTTGTCTAACAAACCGTGGGCCATTCAAGTCGATTACGGCTATGATACGAGTCTGTTTACTGCTGCAAGGCACATGTAGTTTCACAAACACTCGGAAATGTTATACGATGGTGTATGAGAAACACCAATGCTTGTAGAATTGTGTGGAAATGTGTGAGTGCGAAGTGACTGTGTATATGTGTGCCTGTTGACATTACACTGCAAAATGAATTATTAAAATCTCGTTATTTATTAATATATTTTGCTTACCATACAATTCACTGTTAAAAAACAAAAAACAAAAAAACAAGAACTAATGTGTAATATGGCTAATATAAATGCATTCCCTGCCATTTTTAGTTTCTCTCTCTCCCTCTCTGTCTATAAAATGAACAATTTATTACAGCCTTTATCTACATTCTAGACTACATGAATTTATAAACCCACACTGTTAATTCATGTTAATTCATAAAATATTAATAATTAATTATACAGTAAATAATAAATAATACACTGTAATTTTATTAATTTAAGTCATATGTATAGAGAATAAGACTAAATATATTGTTCATTGTATTATTTACTAATGTTAATGTTAATGTATAGAACTTTATTGTAAAGTGTTGCCATTTTTAAATAATTATCGTGCTACAGGTTTTTTTTATATATAGTGGTCAGCATAAGCTGAAAACAGCAAAGTTTTGGGAGTGATGCAGTTTTATTATTTTAATTATCATTATCGTTACAAAAGTTACTTCAAAGAAATAGTGATGATTAATAAGATAATCAACGCAACATTTTGGCATCTCACATCTGTAATAAAAATCTGCTAAGCTATATTAGCAAATGAAAAAATATATGAATGTATACAGTTGCAGTGTAATTGTTTATATCCTAACACTGCTGCATTTAGCAGTGTGCTGTACATGACTTATCCTCGGACTGCAGAGCTGGTGGGGACAGACTTGTATTAGAATTTGTGAATGAACTACTCTAGTTTCTGAATGTTTGTACCAAATTCAGTCCTGTGTTGGAGTATTAAACAATGAGAGTGACTGGCTCCATTCAGTCATGTTGTGGTCATTGTGATTAAACCTTCTGCTGTTATGGTCTTAAAGACTGTATGGTTACAGTTCACCCCCACCCCCGTTGTCAGTCCTAAGTATATGTCAATGACTGTCTATAGAACGAGATTAAGCGCTCACATAAGAAGTGAAGACCATATTTGCAGTGTCTATGTGGCCTTGGGCACTCAACAAGTAGCTCTGTTGCCATTGGTTACCCAACACCGATCCAAACACAATGTACTCAATTAGCTTAATTTAAGGAAGTTAATTGGAAATTCTTCATCGTTAGTCCGTCATTATTTTCTATAGCTTGCTGGGGCCCTTTAATCAGCAGCAAACATGATTTGTATGATCATGCGTGTGATTTGTGTTTTAATATGATGGATGGAGAATTCCACCTTGTGGGTCTTTTTTGTTTTCGAAAAATTTTCACGTTCCTTTCCTTTTTTAATAATGACTTGAATCTCACGGGTCAGTGTAACTTCCTGCCAGGATGTGTGATTGGATGTTTTGTGGTTAAAGGATGCCATACAGGGATAATTGCTTATAATGTCATGGGCTCGACTGAGCTGCCGGAGGAGTTCATATTATATCTTTCAGATGCAATCAAGCTGTCTTTTACCTCTCACCACAGGTGTGTGTATGTGTGTGTGTGTGTGTTTGATCCGTCACTTCCATCGTGGAATTCGATGCTTGATAGCTGTGAGAGTGGACTTGCATAGATTGCCTGCTGTTGAAGCCTGGGGTGAGCAATCTCTGACTCAACAAACATATTGTCTCTCACATACACACACACACACACACACACACACTAAAAATGTTCAGTTAAATGTTGATTGTGAAGACAGCGCTCTATGCACGGATAGGGAAGTTTTGTCAGTCTCAGTGCTGCTCGGACCTTAAACAGTATTTAAATGCTTCCCAGATTTACCAGAAGCTTCCTTTTGTGATGTTCTCGTTTGACTGCATCCGATTGCAGTGTCAGGTTGAATGACTGGAGCAGACGAGACTCCTCAGAAAGTGAGTGATGAGGCAAAGCAGTATTATACGAATAAATGTCTATATTGAGTTTGTGAAAAACGTGGCCCCTATTGACCTGATTTATGGAAGAGAACAATAATGTCAGAGCTAACTGCCCAAATATGTCTGCAGCTGCCTTTTGAAATAATATCTTTGGATTCAGTCAATGGAAATTTTAATCCACTATGTGAATTGATAACTAGATCAAGTTTATTTGATTTTTGTCAGAGGCCGCTAAAACTAGATTTTGTCATTTTTCCTGAAGAAAATGTGAGTGGTGCTTGTTGGTTGCCACAATACTAGGGTGTTGCTGGGGTGTTGATGAGGTGTTGTTGGCGTGTTGATGGGATGTTGCAGTGGGTTTGTGGGATGGTGCTGGGGTGTTGATGGAGTGTTGCTGGGATGTTGATGGGGTGTTGGTGGGATGTTGCTAGGGGTTGATGGGGTGTTGATGGAGTGTTGCTGGGATGTTGATGGGGTGTTGGTGGGATGTTGCTGGAATGTTGCTAGGGGTTGATGGGGTGTTGCTGGGATGTTGTTGGATTGTAGCTGATATGTTGCTGGGATGTTGCCTGGGGTGTTTGTGGGATGTTGCTAGAGTGTAGCTGGGGTGTTGCTGGGATGCTGCCTGGGTGTTTGTGGGATGTTGCTGGGGTCTTACTGTGGAGTTGTTGGGGTGTTGCTGGGATGTTGGTGGGATGTTGTTGGAGTGTAGCTGGCATGTTGTTGTGGTGTTGGTGGGAAGTTGCTGGAGTGTAGCTGGGATGTTGATGAGGTGTGGCTGGGATGTTGCTGGGGTGTTGATGGGGTGTTTCTGGGGTGTTGATGGGGTGTTTCTGGGGTGTTGATGAGGTGTGGCTGGGATGTTGCTGGGGTGTTGATGCAGTGTTGATGGGGTGTTGCTGGGATGTTGGTATGGTGTTGGTGGAATGTTGTTGGAGTGTAGCTGGGATATTGCTGGGGTGTTGCTGGGATATTGCTATGGTGTTGATGGGATGTTGCTGGGGTGTTGATGAGGTGTGGCTGAGATGTTGCTGGGGTGTTGGTATGGTGTTGGTGGAATGTTGCTATGGTGTTGATGGGATGTTGCGAGAGTGTAACTGGGGTGTTGATGAGGTGTTGCTGGGGTGTGGCTGGGATGTTGCTGGGGTGTTGATGGGATGTTGATGGGGTGTTGCTGGGGTGTTGATGAGGTGTGGCTGGGATGTTGCTGGGGTGTTGATGCAGTGTTGATGGGGTGTTGCTGGGATGTTGCGAGAGTGTAGCTGGGGTGTTGATGAGGTGTGGCTGGGATGTTGCTGGGGTGTTGATGCAGTGTTGATGGGATGTTGATGGGGTGTTGCCGGAGTGTAGCTGGGATGTTGCTGGGGAGTTGATTGAGTGTTGCCGGGTTGTGGATGGGGTGTGGCGGGGATGTTGCTGGGGAGTTGATGGGATGTTGCCGGGATGTTGCTGTTGCTGGGATGTTGCTGGGGTGTTGATAGGGTGTTGCTATTGATAGGTTATTGTCTGTGTGTACTGGTATAGAAAATAGACAGATCACACATCCAACATGGTGTTATGATGTGCAATCATAATCCATAAAGGATTACTGTACACACACACATGCTGCATTGTGAGCTCTTGGACAAATATATTGTTCATTGTCAGTCAATAGCTTACAGCTACAATCGTCTAGCAGTTACTTGACTTCCTCTCTAAGTCGGTTCAGGCACAGGAAGCTCTAATATCCTTGTGTAATGGAGTGTTTCCGTGTGACCCTCCACTGTCTGCAATTAAGCTGTCGCATTTTTGTGAGGTTAATTAGTCTTGTAGACTTTATGAGCCATGTAACGTAACCCGTAATTGATACATATGGTCTTTTCATTGTTTAACTGACTTTACTAATGTAATGCTTTTTGTTGTTGTTTTTATGAGAGAACATATAAAAATAAATAATGAGATCCTTTAAAGCAGATTGACTGAGAAGGCCTGTAATTAAAATGAGGGGTACTTTTGTTTTTTAATCCTACTTGTATTAATGTTTAGTTTGAGATGGTTTATTAAAGCTGAAGTTTTCCCAACAAGAGCAGCGAGTTACTTTTTCTTGTCAATACTGTTGTTTGGTTAATATTCTATAATTACCAATTTTGTATGTAAATGTAATCTGAGACCTTTGGGGATTCCTTTAGTAAATTAGAAAATGCCGCTTTACCCCAGTGTTGGTTATTAAAGCAGCAAAAAAGAAAAATATCGATTCTGGACTTTATTAGCTGTAGAGGAGCATAGGTACACAAAGTTAAAAAATTAAGAAAACGGCTTGCATAAAGTGTTGTTTAGTGTAATATTAGCTGTGTTATCTAACATAAATTACTTTGACACCCCTGCTTTGAAGAGAATATTTGTTTTATGTTTCCTGAACAGTGTTTATGCAAAATTAATATGTAAACCCTTAAGTGCAACATGTTAGTGGCCTCCCCATTGTCCAGGTGTCTTATTACTGGGAAAATAGGACAAAATGAAATGCATTTGAATGAGGGTTACTGTGGGTTCATTCGTGACCATGTCATTGGCTTGAGATTGAAACCTGCTGAAAATGTCACTTTAGTGTATGTGAGAATCCTAAAAAGAGGCAGAGACCTTTGATCAGTTAACGGGTGTCTGTGAGAATTTTTAGCTGCTCAAGGACAAATTCTTTGTTGCTGGGTTTGTACGTATTAAGAATTTTCTTTCTTGCCTTGCAGCTAACTCTGAGAAATATAAGGTTTAGTAAGTAATATCTCCTTTTTGATGTCTGATTTTGATGTCTTCTGCTTCCTGATGCCAGCAGATTCTCCCTTTTCTCGATTTTAGAATATTGCATCCTGGAATTACAGTAACTTTAATTCTCTCTCTTTTTTTTAAACTGGATGTGCAAAATATGTATGCAATAATAATATTTTGTACATTTCATATACACTATAAGTGATGATCATTATTTGTATCGTGTAAACTATCCCTTTAAGAATGTTCGCTGAAGTAGAACATTTCTCTCTGTCTATCTCTCTCCCCCTTTTGGATTATTTGTTATTTTTAACAGTGTACTGCTTTTGCTGTGAAACCCCTTAATAAGATCTTGTGCAACCAATTCCAATCAGATGTCATAACATTTGGAGTAGCATATACAATTAGCTTCATTATGAAGACATGACAGGGATCTGGAGAAGTATCAATTATAGATGATAAATAGCAATGATAATAGCAATATCTCTTAAATATCTTTATTAAAAACTGCAAAGAATATATAAAAGAACTTCTAAATGTTACATATTTAGTGTAAATCGAATGATACAAATGAAAAGGATTTTAATTCCAGGCTTTAACACAACACATTGTGAAAAAGTCCATGTGAGGCGAATCCTTATAGCACTTCCACAGTCCTTATATGCAAAGTGCTATACAAGTGAAAAATGGAAAATCTTTCCAACCAATCAGTTTACTTGGTTGGTTGTTTTTTTTTCAAGTATATTGAGTTCAGGTCTCTTCATCTTCAGATCTCTCTTTTATGTGAGATTCAACAGATAAAGCCATAGAGCATCTCTAGTGTTGTTTATTGATCTCAGAGTCCTCCGCTCAGCAGGCATTTCCAGCAGGCCTGCTCTCCCAGCGCTGTTATGAGTGTGTCGTATGAATGGATGAAAATGAGGCTGCTCCGGGCACTGCTGCTGGAATCATCGCTGGCCTCCGGTCTGCTTTGGTTAAATAATGAGGCAACACACAGAACATGTATAACCTAAAAAGATCAGACCGGAATCGATACAACTACTGAGTGCTCTGTGCAACATCTCTCTCCCTCAATCACCCTGAGCAGGTTTGGGAACAGAGGTAGCAGTAATGGAGATAGAGCGATGAGAGGAAAAAGATTTTGTTGAGAAACATAGAGGTGAATGAACAAAAACAGGAGAGCAGTTGCAGAGATGAGCAAAGACTTTTGTCTGACTCCATGCACTCATTTTGATCCATTTTCCTGGAGGTCAAGGACAGTTTATTCTGCATGTTTCATTTTGGATTGTTTTTTGTAACTTCTCACAAAATGTATGCAAAAGTGTATGCAAACAGTCTGTTATTAACGCATATGAGGGTTATATATACATACAGTGTATGTGTGTATATATATATATATATATATATATAGTAATGTTGTTGTATTATACAATGTTTATTTTATTATTATTTTATTTCATAATAGCAGTGATAATTGTAAAATTAATAATAATGTGAAAAACAACAACAATAGTAATAAAATAATAGTTATGATTATTGTTGTTGTTTTGTTGTATCATATATTAATAATAATAACAACTATTGTTATTACTATTCATAATTATTATTATTGTTATTTTACATTATTGTTTTTAATTTTACAGCAGCGATAATGATAAAAAATAATGTAATGATTAAAAATATGTGTGTGTATGTAATGTCCTTTTTGGACAAAATACTTCAGAGAAAATATTATTAATAAATAAGTAATTATTTGCTTTAATAATAATATTTATTTATTTAATAATATTTGAATTATTAAAATGTGTGTATATACATGTCATTTAACACAGTCAGATATCGCATCTTTTCTGTGTAAACATGGCCTTGGTGTTTCCCTCTCAGTTTCTTTCTTACCAGTATTGTCTCTCTTTCTAGGAAAAAATCTTTCAAGTACCACTTTCTCATTGATTGGTTGTCCTCTCTTTCCTTCATCTGTCTGTCTCTCTGTCTCTGTAGACATTATGCACCTCCATTAAATCTCATTTCACTCTGTTTGTCTGGTAGGTTTCTCTCTCTCTCTCTGTCCTCATTCTTGCTGTATGTGTCTGTGTTGTAGCCTGCAGGGCAGAGTGAGAGACGGAGAAGGCCAAACTCTGTCCTGCTGCTGCTTGTGTTCGGAGACGAGACTTCTGTCTGTTTGGCTGGGTAGATGCTCAAACATTCGCCACATGGCATGTGCTGAGGAAGAAGTGGAGGGAACACTTAATGCCTTTTCATTTGGCTTGCTCAATTTCAAGATGTGAGATCAGTAGATGCCAAATCTCTCTTTTACTGGGTTTTCACCGATAGAGCTAGTGCTGGACCCAGTGTTAAATGCATTTCCACCAAAGAAAATGTTTTTTTAAACATATATATTTCTGAATTGATAAATGATAGTTAAATTAAAAGCATCTTGTGATGGTGGTTTTAGTTTGTTAACTATAATAACCCTGCTTCTATAGAGTTCAAATGTTCAGTTTTTCTGGCTGAACGTAAGTTTGTCTACGAGCGGTTTTATTGGCGTCTTCTGACTCAGAATGATGGAGCATGTCGCACAGGGCCTGCATGTGCAGGGTGGTGTATCTGAAGAGCTTGCTGAAGTGAGCAAGACCAGAGTTTAAAGTCTTATCCAGCAACATCAATTATAAGAAGGATGGCCCCACAGTGCAGCTGTTAATGAGGCCCCCAGTCATTAAACACCAGCCACCAACAGTGTGCTCCACTAAACCTACATACCAATAAACCTCATTGCACTTTGAGACTGTCGGCAATAATTTATGTGGAATTAAATAGTTGTAAATATAAGATGATTTTATTCTCGTCTTCTCTCATCCACTACATTTAGTTTTTACTTAGTGTTTTTTAGAGTGTTATTAGATAGCTGCTAGGGTGTTCTGGGTCTGTCTCAGTTCTGTTTCTTCATGTCATTCCAGACAGACTGGATGATGATGATGAGATCAGATCTCTGTGTGGAGCACTGTCTGTTGTCAGACTCCTTGTGCAAACAAAAACCTCACTGAATTATTACAATTAATGGCAAGAAAACAAAAATTAATCCAAGAGCAATTAAAGAACCTCAATATTGTTAAGAATATACACAGATACATTGCAAATTGCAAATGAACTCTTATGCATAAATGCAAGCATAAGAAGCAAGTTTTTGTTATGTGGTAAACAAGCTGTAATGGACAATGTCATTCAGAAGGTTTTCTCCTGAGTTTTCTGCCCTCCCTGACGTCTCTCATCTTCCTCTCTATATCCCAAAACAAACCTCTTCATCTCCCTTATTAGGGCAGGTAATTGAAACCGGAGAGGCTCGTCATCTCACCTGGTTAATGTTCATTCAAACTTGAGCACATCCTCTGCTTCCCATTAGCCATCCTCTCTCTTCTTACTCGGCTCATTTATTCACACCATCCAGCTCTTTACTCAGCATGTCACTTTCCAGCCTATTCCAATGAAAGCTGCCAGAAGCTTTAGCTAAGGCTGTTCGTTCAATCTTTCTTTTGGCTGGTCTTTTTTTGCTTTCAGAAAGTCGCGAGAGGGCAATAACCTAGCTTACCTCTGAAACATAATCAAGCTGCGTTCCTCAGCCCAGCCCTGCCCCATCTTTTTATCTCTCGTGAACAAACAGCGGCTAAATGAGTGCTAACTGTTGTTTACACGGCGCTAACTTTGTCCTCGCCCTACAGTGTTATTGTTAAATAAACTTCACCCAGCCAGAGCTAGCGTACCCTTCAGTGCTACTTTGTCAGAGCCGCAGTTCTGTTCAGCTTAATAAGAGGGTACTTGGGTGCACGGCTAGCTAATGCAGTGTGTACAGCTAGCTAATTAATTTGATAGGCTAGTCACGCTCTGGCATGTCCAGAGGGATAGGATGGATTGTAGGGGATCAGTGACACAGATTAAAAGAGAGTTGCCGCCGAATGTGTTTCTCAGATGGGTACGGACAACCCTGCACCACTGTGTACTTTCATTAAGCTAATGCCGCTGAGTTTCAATGTGATAGCGACTATTAGCAGCCAAGCTATTTCCCATCTCACTGAAACTACTTGTCCCTCATCACCCTTTTCTAAAGCTAAATAAACAGTTGTGTGGGATAGTCTAGTAGAAATTATGAAAAACTAATAGGGCTTTCTATATTGCAGCAACTTTGATGTGTTGTCGCAGCTTTTTATATGCTTTCAGGCTTTGTCGCTCATGGACAATTCAGCTAAACTAGCGACTGATTGTAGCTCCAAACAAGCTCATTTAAGTGGTTTATCATATGGGTTTTAACCTGGTTTGAGACTTTTTTCCCACATTGACGGGGACCTGTTTGAACTGGTTAAGCATTTTACAAACATAATGTGAATTAATTAACCAGCTTACAGTAATTGCTTTAGGTAGCCCGTACAAGTTTTTTTTTTTTTTTTTTTCAGAAAGTACATAGATCTAGTCTTCTATTTAGTGTGTACTAGTTAAGCATGCTACAGCTATTATACCTTAACAAACTTGGTTATATAAGACATTTAACCTCCATCCGTCCGTTTTATTATATATTCGATCTATTGTTCGTTCTATCATTCTATACTATCATTCATTACTTCTATCTGTCGTTCATTTGTTCGCTATCATTTTATCTGTGTTGTTCATTCTATTTATCATTCATTCATATTGTTCATTTCTATCTATCATTCTTTCCTTCTATATGCCGTTCTATCATTCTGTCATTCGTTTGTTTTGTCGTACATTCTGTCTACCATTCCATCTATCCTTTTTTGTGTCTGTCGTTCGTTGTCTATCTATTGTTTATTCGCTCTTTTGTTCCATAGATTTTTTCCAATTTTCTATTGATCATTCTATCTTTAGCATTTTATAAGTAATATACGATTTGCTCTTAAAAACAACAACAAAAAATGTCCCTTTTGTACAAAAATATTTGATTTGAGATATAAAACCTTGTCTTAAGGATGTTTAGATATCGTGACTGGAAAACAAGAAAAATACTGATTAATAAAATGATTTTTGATTTTGTTTGAAATGACTCATTGTTTACTTGTTTACTCATGAGAGGCCAGATGATCTAAACATTCCATACACAGTCTTGTCCCAGTTCAGATGAGGAGAACATTTAGTTTATTCCAAATCTAGAAGGATCCAACCAGTGCAAAAAAGTCCAAATAAAATGAAGAACAGAATGTGAGTGATCCTTTGGTGAATGCATGCCCAGGTTTCATCTTATCTAAATCTTGTTGGGCCATCCTGCTGTGAGCCTGGTGGCATCGTGAACAAACCAGAACAGGAAATCTGATCAGCTGGAGTAATGAGCTCCGAGCTGCTGCTTCTCTTCTTTGCATCTTTTATAGACCTCCACAAGCCTGCTCAACGGCACCTAAATTCTTAATGACCGCTCAGACTCTGCTGTATATACACTCGTTTTCGCCTTCGCTCCCGCCACGCTCGCAGCTCCCTCAGATCGTTTGCTTTTACCTGACGGCGGGAAACGATGTGTCTATTTGCTGATAAGGAGAATGACCTGTTTTGGATGTAGCTGAAAGCAAAGTGTCATAGTAATGAGAGGATAGTGCTTCGGCTCTCGTGGCGAACATAAAAGACAAGACACAAAAAAGGGAGGAAGCTCTTGGCAACGTCTGGGAAATACTTGATATGAGGTTGCCATGGCAACCTTCTAACACATTGAAATAGTCGTTTATTGACGGTAATGGCAATACCGCAAGCGTGCAGTGACGAGTTGAGTCAAAACATTTGTGCATTTTATGTTACCATGTAATTATGCTAAAACAGTAATCATTTGATAAGGGAAGCACTGCACAATGCCACTTTTTTATCTTTTCAGATCTTCATAGTCAACAAACTGTACTTTTTTCATAATTGAGAAGTAATTTTCCTTGAGTGTGCACCGTTTTGCCTTTGAAATGTAAGACAAGAGTTTCATTCTTTAATAAAAGGCTCTGGGCTCTCCGGACTGCTCTGATGAAACACTGTCAGAAATGAAAAAACTTATTTTCTCTCATGTCTTCTAGAGACATGTTCCTGCTCTTCCGGTCTCCTTCCTTATTAAACTCTATCTATCTGTCTGTCTTCTATGTATGTATATTTATATGTATGTATGTATGTGTGTGTGTGTGTGTGGTGTGTGTCTATATATATATATATATATATATATATATATATGGGTAGTTGACAGATAAAAATAGTGTGACAGCAAAAATGTAGGAAGAAAAACTTAACATACAAATACCATGGGAAAAATGTATCTTCATTTTTAGATACAAAAAGCATGAGAGAGATTTATCTTCAATGTTAGTTTCTTTTTTTTTCTTTTTTTTACATTTTTGCTGTCACACCATAGGACACATTGATATGTCAACTACCCACATATGTGTATGTATGTGTGTCTGTGTATGTGTGTGTATATATACAGTATCTCACAGAAGTGAGTACACCCCTCACATTTTTGTAAATATTTTATTATATCTTTTCATGTGACAACACTGAAGAAATTACACTTTGCTACAATGTAAAGTAGTGAGGGTACAGCTTGTATAAGTGTAAATTTGCTGTCCTTTCAAAATAACTCAACACACAGCCATTAATGTCTAAACCGCTGACCACAAAAGTGAGTACACCCCTAAGTGAAAATGTCCAAATTGGGCCCAATTAGCCATTTTCTCTCCCCGTGTCATGTGACTCGTTAGTGTTACAAGGTCTCTGGTGTGAATGCGGAGCAGGTGTGTTAAATTTGGTGTTATCGCTCTCACTCTCTCTGGTCACTGGAAGTTCATGGCACCTCATGGCAAAGAACTCTCTGAGGATCTGAAAAAAAGAATTATTGCTCTACATAAAGATGGTGTAGGCTATAAAAAGATTGCCAAGAACCTGAAACTGAGCTGCAGCACGGTGGCCAAGACCATACAGCGGTTTAACAGGACAGGTTCCACTCAGAACAGGCCTCGCCATGGTCGACCAAAGAAGTTGAGTGCATGTGCTCAGCGTCATATCCAGAGGTTGTGTTTGGGAAATAGACGTATGAGTGCTGCCAGCATTGCTGCAGAGGTTGAAGGGGTAGGGAATCAGCCTGTCAGTGCTCAGACCATACACCACACACTGCATCAAATTGAGGGAACCATGAATGCCAACATGTACTGTGACATACTGAAGCAGAGCATGATCCCCTCCCTTCTATTCCAACATGATAACGACCCCAAACACACCTCCAAGACGACCACTGCCTTGCTAAAGAAGCTGAGGATAAAGGTGATGGACTGGCCAAGCATGTCTCCAGACCTAAACCCTATTAAGCATCTGTGGGGCATCCTCAAACGGAAGGTGGAGGATGTCGTCATGGAGGAGTGGAAGAGGACTCCAGTGGCAACCTGTGAAGCTCTGGTGAACTCCATGCCCAAGAGGGTTAAGGCAGTGCTGGAAAATAATGGTGGCCACACAAATTATAAAATATACATACACGTTAAAAAAAAAATAGGTTAAGACTGTATTTTAACTATATGGGTTTGATTGGATTGTGAAAAATGGTTGTTACAGACCAAAATATAATATACCAGACTCGGTGTGATTTTTGCTTAAAGTGCTGTATGTAATTAGTTGCCAGTTAATGGAAAATGGAGTGTATTGCAGCCATGGAATCCAGCAAACAAACCAGAGATCACAAATGCTACCTGGGGAAGTCGTGGCCTAATGGTTAGAGAGTCGGACTCGTAATCCAAAAGGTTGCGAGTTCGAGTCTCAGGTCTGGCAGCAATAGTAGGTGGTGGGAGTGGATCTTGCTGCTTTTACCTCTTGCACCTGGTTTTCTCTGTTCTGTCGTTTTTTCTGTAGCATTTACTTGAGAGTCTTGGGCAACTGCAGCATTTTGCATTGCCTCTATCTGTGTTTTGGCTAACTCAGTTGCTCTGTATACTTCAATAGCTCTGTGCAATGACAAGTAATTTTCACAAAGTAATCTTTCTTTGAGAGAAGGGTTTGTTGAATACCAACTTATCTCTGAGCATGTCATTCTCACTTGGGCCAAACTCGCAGTCTTTGCTTTTTTACCTCAGCTCTGTGATGAATCTGTCCACTGTAATGCCCTCTGCCCTGGGATGAGACCAGAATTGGTGCCTCTCAAACACAACATTTTTTTTTGTGGGCTGCAATAGTCTCTGAATGCTGTTAGCACGTCTTCCATCGTCTCATTCTCTTCATCAACTAAATTGACGGTGAGTGTATTATACACCTCCAACGCCTCTTCTCCAATGGTATGTAGCAGAATGGCTATTTTGACTGGCTCCTGTTTGGCACGCGCCCCTGTTGCAGTCATATACAGACGAAAATGTTGCTCCCATCTGCGCCAATTTTCTGCTAAATTGCCCGTTAGCACTAGTGACGAGGGTGGCTTGAACTGTTCCATGTTCGTCTGCTGACAGCATGCAAATTTTCTGGCGTGCTAATCCGTTCGTATCAACAAAACTGTTCGCAGGACTCACTCTACTGTCACTTCTGACACCATGTTATGTTCTTGTGTCCTGTATATGTTTGTCCGAATGGTCCGTGTCTTATTTCTATGTCTAATAAACACACTGTGAGACTGTGAGCTGCTTCTTTTACTGACTCTCATTCCTTAACCATCATTGCACACAACCCCCAGGCTAGAGCAATCAACCAACGATCAGTACAACACACAAGTCAACTTAATCTAACACAGAGTATCAAACCATATCCACCACACCGTGAGCAAGGCACCGAACCCCCAACTGCTCCCCGGGTGCTGCAGCATAAATGGCTGTCCACTGCTCCGGGTGTGTGTTCGCGGTGTGTGTGTGTGTTCACTGCTGTGTGTGTGCAGTTTGGATGGGTTAAATGCAGAGCACAAATTCCGAGTATGGGTCACCATACTTGGCCACATGTCACGTCACTTTCACTTAAACTGAAAAGTCTCTGCATCCATCTAAAAAGCTCTATGATCAGAGGCTTATTAAAATGCAGATAAATCAACTCATCAACTATAAGGCTCGTCACCTTCTATTGTCAATTGTGCTTGTTCCTATTAGGTGTCCTCAAACTGGCAACCCGCATGAGCGCCGAGTCTGAGGAGGAGAGAGTGAGAAACAGGCCTGGTTCTACGGGAGTGCTAGAGGGTGCTAAGCGCCCTCAAACGAAATCAATAGCACCCTCAGTTAAAGCTGTAATAATGGCATTTCATTGCAGATTTGGCAAACTATCCAGTGCATTTGCGCTTTGGAGATCAATTTCTATTTCAACGTGTTTTTGCAGCGTTTCTTGAACCCAACAGAACAGAGATTCATTGTACAGCATAGAGAACTTCATTGATTATAATGTAATTATGTGAGATCGCAATTACTAAGAACTCACAGAACTAAGATGAGTAACAGCTTTTAGTGATTAAAAACAGGAGTGCTGTTTGTGCCACAGCAATGGACTGCACTAAAACCTTTATATTAAGGTTAGAGCACCCTCAGTAATTTAAGAAGCACCCTCAGTGATTTGATTCTGTAGCCGGGCGTTTTAAACAGCTGTTTATCTATTACCTAACATAGTATGTATAGTCTTAGTACCTTCAGTAAAAAAGGAAAGTTGTTTCAGCAGCAAAACTTTGATAATTAGCATTACAAAGAGATGTTTTGGTTGGAATAGCATGTACCATTGAATCATCTACAATAACACCAGGAATTGTGTATTGAGAAAGTAAATAAACTTTTGACTAAGGCATTTATCATATGTTTTTATTCAGTGTGAGAAACAGATGGAGAAAATCAAAGGTGGGAAAAACAACCTTTTAAATAGCTAATGTCTTGTGTAATGAAGTAAATGTGCTGTTACTCTTTCATCCGTAACTTTGCAACCTTGAACTGTTCTTTATTCTTATTGAAATTAGTGGGGTGTGCTGAAAACAGTACATTAAGATAGTTAGCATTTTTACACAAATACTGCATTAACATTGCTCTGAAATCTAATCGCGTATGCATCATGTTCATCATCAAGCGTAAAAACTTACAAATTTATGCATGCTTTTAGGCTAAAAGTGTTCTCACAAAATAGGCAGCAAGCAATCAAGAGCACCTTGTGAGTGTGGTTTGTCATTCTCTTGTTTAAACACTTCCATGCGTGTCTGAGCAGCTCGTGCAGGATCTGCAATGACTGCCTCAATATTTAGTTAGGCATCCTGCCTCATTACCAAAATCCATCATGTAGTGACAAAAAAACCCCTTCTTGTGTACAGTAATGGTATCATATGATGATGGTATTGCAATGTATGATTAGCATATTCATATACCATGGTATTTAAAGAGAACTTCAATCTACTTTAAAGAATACTGTGGTCTTACTATCATCGTAGTAATAAATCCAATCCCATCCATCCATCCATCTTTCTATGTATTATTGATGTTCCATCCATTTTTGTGTATTGTTTATTCCATCCATCTTTCTTTCTGTGTATTGTTCTTTCCATCCATCAATCCATCCATCCATCTTTCTGTGTATTTTTCTTTCCATCCATCCATGTGGTGTTCTGTCCATCATGCATCCACCCACCCATCTTGTTGTGTTGTTCCATCCAGCCATTCATCTTTCTTTGTGTTGTTCTGTCATTCTTTCAATCAATCCATCCATCCATTTGTCTTTCTATGTATTGTTCCATCCATCCATCCATCCTTACTTCGTTGCTTGGCTTTAATGCTCACTTTTGCATCAACCAAAAAAGGAAAGTATAATGACAAGTCCTATGCTAAGCTCTAGACTGTTGCAATAAAGTGTTGTTAAATGCCTGCTTTTTACTGATCTCAACCCAGAATACACCAGTGAAAAACATCCATTATTCCATAACTCAGAATTGACCGTATGTATTCCTGTGTATCTGAGCATGCAATCCTTACATGTTGGTGTGTGTGTAGAGTCTGACATTCTCCCCCTTAGAGATCTGAGATTTTTTTTTTTTCTTTTTATTCCTTTTTTCTCTTCTCTTTACTCTGTGTTTGGTTCTTCCTCTGTTTCCATGGTAACATATCAAACTATCGGAACCTCCTGTCTCCACCCAATCCAGTCCCCCTCCCGATTTGGTTGTAGGTCAGAGATAAAGAGAAGGAGAGAGAGAGAGCAAGTAGTCTTAAAGGTGAGTGGAATTTAAGGGCGCTTTTATGGCTAAGCTCTCTCTCTCTCTCTCTCTCTCTCTCTCTCTCTCTACTACTTACAAATACACTTGGATCTCTATGGTGATGAGAGCAGCAGGCCTGTCTGCTGTTTGCTTGGCTTCTGTAATGGTGAGTAACACATGAAACTACCCTAATTCTCCTTACTGCTTAAAGTAAAACAAGTCTTTGTACTTTTGTCATCCATATTGTATCAGTTCTACGATGCATCACTTTGATGTCTCCAGTGCGGTTGTATGCTTGAATTACTCTGAATTTTTGTTCAGTTTAATTGTTTTTGTTATGTCCGCTTTCTCCCTCGCTCTTTCTCTAACTCTGTAACTCTTTGGTCTGCAAGTACCAAAACCTACTGAGCTGCATATCTAGACAGCATTGCAATCCTAGAATACATTGTGATGTGCTCAGTGAAAAACAGCTTAGGTTTGTTTAATTTGTTAATTAATTAATTAATTATTTCAGTTGCATGTGGATGTGAAATGCACTGTAAGAAAAAAAATGTAGAAGAAATTCATTTTCTGCAATGAAATTATTCGTTATTCTTGTGTGTGTGTGTGTGTGTGTGTGTATATATATATATATGAACAAAATAACAAAATTTAGAACAGTTAAAAGCACTGAAGTTACTCGCTCAATTTAAATAATAAATAAAAACTGAACTGAAAATAAAACTACAACTGAAATAAAAAATAATTTAAAACTAAATAATTAAAAAGAAAACAAAATAAAACTAGTAAAAAGGACAAAAGCACATAAAATGACAAAATTGGACTAAAATTAAAATGTAAATATTCAGTTTAGATTAAATACATATGAAAATGATATATTATAAGTAAGTTAAATATCACTGGTGTAGAGTAAACAAACTCTGTCACTATCAAACAAGTGATTGGCCCTTATTTGTTTGATCCACTCTCAAGTGCACTTCTTGTAAGGTGTAGCTGCCTAAAGAGTGTTCTAAGTAAGCCACATTAGGGATCTGATGCTGCCTTGCTGTCTATATAGGCAGCTACCTTCTATGTTTTGAGCGAATCTCTCTCTTTCTCTGGCTGTGTTTGTTGCAAGTAAGATTAAATGTGGTCTTTACAGGTCAGACTGACACTTCACAGCAAATGAACTGAAGCTCTCCCAGTAATCAGCTCATAACTGACTTCCAAGACAAACACACACACCTACAGACTGGCCTTAGTCTTACTGCGACAATCAGATTGATACATGGAAACACAATCAGGCCGCTAATGGAAATGGATAATGAAGTGCTTTCAATCAGCCTCATGCAGAGTGTATTCATGAGCATAACAATTTTAATTCCTTTATTTCATTAGTATGATACTCCTTGATATTTTGCCATAATTATATTGTGTGTCATTTATATGCATTGTACTTTCCAAATTACATCTAGGAGGCCACAAGTTGGGCATGTGGGTAGTTTTCATTGAGGGAAACCAAAGCGAGGAGGTGCTTTATTTATAAAGCTTGAGCAATAGCTTTCTTATGCCCTAAGAACCCACTTGACCTTCTCTCTAAGTTGGTTGGTTAAACAATCAGTCAGTCTTTCAGTAACACAGTCAGATGGTCTGTCATTCTGACAGTAATCCAGGTAATTAATCCGTTTCATCCCTGTTAGACATAACGTATGTGACCAACTCGCGTTTCTTCTGCTATTTAACTTCTGCAGTGGCATTTGTGCTCTTAAAGAAATATTGTAGGTTTAGTTAAGCTCAATTGACCGCATTAATGGAATAATGTTGAATACCACAATAAATAACTTGCACTAATTTCTCATTTCTCTTTCCTTTTTTAAGCTAAAATCGAGGTTACAGAGAGACGCTTACAGTGGAAGTGAATGAGGGCAATTTTTGGCAGATTTGAAAGCTTAAATGTGAAGCTTAAAACTTTGTGAAACCACATATTTAACTCCTCTGTTAAATCTTTGGTGTTATTTGGGCTGTAAAGCTTTTACAGTCGGTTTAGTGGTTTAAAGTTTATGGCGTTCTATTGCCATGGCAAGTGTGTTGTAAAATTGGGCATAACCTTACACAGAAAAGTTTACTAAGCATTTTTGTTTCACATTTAAAATAACATTCATATCATTTATGTCTTGTGGCTACTATTAAAACATTGAATATGTATTAACAGATTAATTCACAAGGAATCGGTGTTTGTCTTTGTCTAAAGTTGCATACTGTCTGAGTAGGTATACTTTTGGACTTTTACACAAGCATGTTCTGTATACAGTATGAATGTGCTTAGTCGGACATACTATATTCATCATATTTACATTGCCATGTGACTTACAGTGTCATTTGCGTCTCAAATCCTCTCCCATGGCCTCATAGGAAAGTGAAGTGTACTTTAGTTGTGCACTTCAAAATCTTTGCAGTGGTAGCTCATCTGGGTTCTTTTTGTCTCCTGTTTTATGAATACTGTGAATTCTTTTTGCACCTACTGTATAGTAGGGATGTATTCAGATGCAGCCTTTGTTTATAAATTACAGCAGCACATAATGCAAGATAAAGGATTTTCAATGTGCAAATCAAACTCATGTGAGCTCGATGCATGATGTTGCTGCTCATTTGCATGAAGTTAAAATTTTCTCAGCTTCGTCAAGCTGTTGGACATGCCGTATCGTGTTGCCAACGGCCATTGACTCTCATGTCACTGGAAATCACAGACTCTCATTGAAAATGAATGACTTCTGCTTGGTTTATTGCTGCAAGTTGCTGTCAGTGTGAACAGGGCTTTAAAGGTGCCAGATGGTTAACCAGATGGGTAAAAGTCTTGCAAACATGACTCAGAAAATTAAAGTAGTTCTGAGTCTAGCATCATTTGTTTGCAGATGCCACATGGTTTAACATTGTATTATGTAATGCAATGATGTTCAGACTTTTTAAAAGCAAGCGAGACCATTTTAAAATGTTGGACTATTTTGCCTCCATAACCTGACTTCTTTCAGACTAGTGGAAAGAAAACATTCAAAAGACACACAAGTTTTTTTTATTATTACACTTTATCTATTTGCATCTGTAGAATCCAATTACGAGACATATCTTTAAAGGCTGCTTTCTCAAAATGATTTTTTTTTCTCAGTCAGAAATCTCCTTTTCAGTAGCACTTTATACACCAAACTTTATAGTTTTATTCCTATCTGCTGCATATCTTGAAGGTTTTTGCAGAGAGGTTGATTCATATTTTAATCACCTTCACATTTCATTCTTAACTTGCTATTGACAGTATTTTTGGACTTCTAAAAACAGATTCTCCTCTGATATCCAACAAAATAAAATAAGAATTGAATCTGATTTATTTGCCTATTTGCACATTTCAGAAAATCTGTAATACAATAAGTAAATAAATAAAGACATTTTTCCTGTACTGTGATCCAAATTTTGACCATTCTCACCTTTAGTGTATTGACTTAAGTGTACTTTTCGGCCAACAGGTTCAGATTTATGTTGCTATAAAGTGTGTAAGCGTTTAGTATTTGGTAATACTAAATGGGCATGAAACTTTGATCACATTAAGGTTGTAGTACTCTACCTGGACTGATATGCTCATTCTTTGAATAATATATTTGCAGGTGATCTCAGAACTGATGAGTCACCAAACTTTGCTCTCTTTCTTTCTGATCACAAATGTCAAATTAATCCTCATGTGGTGTCACACTGCTGTAATACAGTCTTGTCTCCCTAAAGCAAATGTGTAAATTATTAGATCAGATTAATCATCATAAATGATTAATCTAACCTCATACAAAGTGTCCTCACAGACCAAAATCTGAAGATCTGCTGCCATAATGTGCCCAAAAATGAACACAAGATAGTCATCGGTCAGGACTCTGTGATGGTGATCGGTACATAGCGTGATGATTTTGAAGTGGAATAAATTAAGTTGGTATTAAAAATAATGCTAATAATGGTACACTACTTTATCTGTTGTGTTTGTACATTGTTCACTCTCACAAAAAAAAAAAAAAAAGTACTACGGTTTGGGCACTAATATGTAATTTTAAAGTACTAATATGTACCATATGGGGGCAAATAAGGTACAAAGATGTACCTTTTAGCTTTATGTACCTCAGGGTACCGGCCCAATGACAGCTTTGTACTTTTTTCTGAGTGTTAGAGAAAAATAGTGAGACTAAAAGAGCTATTTAACTGATGGATAAAAATAGATTATTTGTAGTGTAATCTCTGCTAGTGACTAGATATATTGGTGCTTTCTGCAAAAATATCAGTCTTCACGGTTACTGAGTGCAATGTTTGCCTCTTTTAGAATAGTTTATTTTTTCTCCTCTTTTGTACTGTAGACCAATTTTTGAAGATCTCTCTCTCGCTTTCTTTCATTTTCGTTGGAGAATAATGCATTAGTCTAGAGCTTTTGTTAATTCATCTTTTTTGTTCTTTCACATTGAGTGTGAAGGATCAAAATGAGAACAAACGACGGTGGCCATATTTCTTTCCGATGACGTCAGTTTATTCATATGCCAACTGATTAGTGTGAATAATATGCACACACAGTCATTTATAGAGAGAAAATGGTTGAGTGTGATTGAGACGGGTTGATTTGTGCACAGCATGTGACGCTAGAATGAGAGGAAAGAGAGAACTGTATGTTTGAAATAATACTGGGCTGCTTTTGGTTGGAAGTCAGCCTTGGGTTGTGCGCTCTAGGTGGTCTCGCTATAACTGAAATAGCTTCAGCTGTGACTAATAAGACTGATAGAGTCTGCCACACTGAACTCGTCTATTTCACACTGTGCAATGGAAAAAAAAAAGAACAAATAAATGAAATTAACATCGAAATGAGACTGGTTATGTTGAAATAGGTGGCTCATTTATTTTTATTTTTTATTTTTTCTATTTGACCAAGGAGAAAAAAAAATCCTTATATATAACGTGTTCAGAGAGTGGGAGTCAGGGTAAGTTGCTATGCCACTTTTATTAAATTGCTCTATAGGCAAGTACATGAGATAAAGGTGAAACTTTTTTTTTTTTTTTTACAACATTTGAACGTAAATGAGAAGAAACAATTTACTATTGCATATGTTATGCTTATTTTGCTGCACATTTTGCATTGAGCTAAAAATTCAAATACATTCAAATATTTAATATTGATATTAAAGCATAAGAGTATATTAAAGTATAAATTAATGTATGTGAAATATTAGATTCAAAGCTTACTATGACTAAGTGTGTGTGGGGGAAAAAAACATTGAACAAGCCAAGAAAATATAAGTCTTTTGAATATTTAATATTGATATTAAAGTATAAACATTTATTAGATTAAAGTATATAAATTACTGTATGTGTTATAATAATATTTGTAATTTCTGCATTTGGAGTCAAAGCTTACTATGACTAAGTTGAGTTTTTTTTTAATGTTTATTTTAATAATAAAATAAAAACATTGAACAAGCCAGGAAAATATTCAACTGCATTCAAGTATTTTGAATAATTAATACTGATAGTAAAGTATATTAAATTAAAGTGTAAAAAACTGTATGTGTAATAATAATAATTTTGGAAGAATTGCTGCATTTGGAGGCAAATGAAAATAGCCAGGAAAATATTTAACTACTTTCAAATATTTTGAATATTTAAAATTGATATCAAAGTATAAAAGTATATTAAATTAAACTATGAAATTACTGTATGTGTAATATTAATAATATTTCTAATAATTGCTGCATTTGCGGCTTACAACACCACACATATATTACCACACATTTTATTAATTTATACATTTTTAGTTTTATTTAATTATTACATTTAATAAAGCTAAAACTTTATTTAAATGGTTAAATTATTTATTTATTTACCAACCATTTTTATCCACTTATCCACTTTTTATCCACAAAAATACATCAAAAATACAGAAGACTAGAGCTTTAACTGTCTGACAATAAATGATATGGCCAATCAAAATCAGTCTCTCCATTGGAGTTTTATGACTGGGAAACTGTATGAAACTTCTAGGAGACAGCATACACTGAGGAGCATGTGTTCAGATGCTCTGGCTCAATCATAGCTCTGCTGTGTGGGTCGATATCTATAGAGGCTTCTGCTGGGACGGATCTCAGAGGATAGTGTTCACTCTGATTACAGAACTGTGCTCAGACTGTCTTGGTGAATGTGTGTAAAAGTTTGCAGGTGGTACTCTAAAACTGAATCCGATTCCACACCTTGAGTCTATGACCGTGGAGGATTCTGCAGTTAAACCCAGGATTGTCCCAAGATTATGGGACAATCTGAGGAATTTGCTCTGTGTTACTGTATAAAGGCTGTTCCAAATACTCCCCTTGCAGAAGGAAATATCAGTGCTTTATGATTCCTGATCCTCAGATAATACCTGTGGACCATTGTTCACTGCTGTTCACCTCCACATCGCAGCTTCAACACCAGATGGGTCGTATTTAAAGAAATAGTTAACCTATGTTGGTGCTTGTCTTTACGTGTAAAGCTAGTAAGGTGATTGACAGGAAGAGATTGGTTATTTGACATTATTGAGTTCAAGAAGACAAACTTTTGCTGGTTAGTTTTGGCAGTTAGATGTAACATCTACCATCATATGGCTTCAGAAAGCATCATTTTACATGAAATACTTTTGGGAGGCTCTGCAGCAACGAAGATGAATGGCTACTGATGCATTTCTCCAGGTATTGTAGACTTTGGTTGGGATCCAGGATTACAGAAGCTTGGAAGAGTAAGTCATTATAAACTGGTCTTTTATGACGTTAATGTCTCAAAGTCATCAGCTGTTGTATGATTTATTATCAAAAGCTTGACACTAGTCACTAGTACGGTCTGTACTGAACAACATCCGAGGTGCTTTACCTCACTGATCAGTGCTTGTGAAATCTTCTCTGGATCTTACACGCTGCACTGAGTTCTGCCTTTTCTTTTCTTTCTTTTTTGTGTTCAGTACTGTGAGTTTGGGCTTAGAACCACAGAGAGATTGCAAGTTCTCATATTTCACCCCCAACCACCATTTTGAAGCGTTGTTGCTACATTCATTGAGATTAAGATTTTTAACGATTTTTTTCTTAAGGCAAGAAACTGCAGGTGAATAGGGTAAAACTATTAATAGTTATCGCCTTACCTAGTTGATTGATTACATTGATAATTGTAAACATTTTTTGTATTACAAGTTTTCTAAAATGTTAGGTTTAAATATGCAAATGAGGCATTATTTAATGAAATATGCGCTAATTTGCATACATTTCTAGAACAAAAATCTAAACACTGGATGAAGTCAGTTCTTCTTGTTTTTTTTTTGTTTTTTTTTGTTTTTTTTTTGACATATTAGAGAGGGAATTTTAGGCATCTCATTTTGTCACTCCATAATTCATAAAATACTTAGAACAGACAGAAAGCAATATATTTTCACAATTTTTGGGGGAATAAAATCTTGTATATAATCAAGCAAATTATATATGAACAAATCCCTCTGTAAAAACCTTCAGGATATAGACAGGAATAAAAATGTAAAGTTTGGTGTGTGTAAGTGCTACTGAAGTGGAGATTTATGGCTCAGTGTAGGAGAAAAAAACTCACTTTGAGAAAACGGCCTTTAAAAATATGTATTGTAATTGAAGTCTATTGACACAAATAGATAAAGTGCTATTTAGGATGTTTTCTTTCCACTAGTCTGAAAAAACACTAAAATCTCAAAATTGACAGGTGCATGAAAAAAGTGTAGTGTCTCCCCTTAAAAACTTGAGAGAGAGATTTTAGAACCATCACTTTGAATGGATTGAAAGTTACTAAGCTGTTTTCTAGCATCAGTGTATTTGTCTGTCATGAAGTTACATTAAAGCTGTATAAAATCATAAAATTTTTTATATATATATATATATATATATATATTAGGGGTGTCAATATTAACGCATGCGATTAATCTAAAAATTTTAACGCGTTAAAATCGTTTGATAAGGTTTGACCCCAACTTCTTTCCCTCATCGCAGCGCGGAAGGTTATCTATCATTGTGTGATGAGGGTACAGCGAACCAGTGTTGCCAGGGTAACGGCACAAGTGGTTTATTTTGAAATAATAAACCACGGGAAAAATTACAGAGGGAAAAACTACAGAGCCGTGGGTTGCGGTTTTTTGGGCTACTTTTTTAATGTACCGCGGCCGCCCAAAGTGTATATAGACAAATAAAAATTAAAATAGATCCTTTTACTAATATGTATTATACTTGGAATGTATCCCTGGCAACTTAAGAACAGAGAGACGGTTGTAACATCACAAACAACCTGAGTTTCAGATAATAAACACATGATTAAGATAGGATATGGTCTGTATGTGCTAATTTGTGCAGCGATATAAAAGGCTATAAATAGCATATTTTAACAGCAATAAACGACCAAATTCCACATGTGATCGCAAAAGAAAGTTATTAAAAACACTCGATGGTGGTTTGAAGTGAGTTCTGAGGAAAAGTGTACTATTAATCTCATAAATTGTCTTAAGTAGCATGTTAGCTCTAATGCAGCTGCAGAACAGGTCCAATTCTTTATAATGCATTTTGTCATAATACTTCACGTAAGGTCGCAAGAAATGTTTTGTTGTATTTATTTAGAAATACTTTTGATAATAGTTGGGTAAATGTATACTGGGATTGAAGCGATGTGGCTTGGTAAATGTTTTATTCCCAGTTTAAAGGCTGATAATGGCTGAATAAAAACAAAAGAATAATGATAAAAGAATAATAAGGATTATGTCTCATACCTGGCGGAAGTGTGAAAGGTTCTGTTTCCTTAAACTAGTTTGTCATGCATTTCTTTATTTCAACACATTTACAGGTAAATCCTAGTATTTTAATACTAATACTAATATTATTTTTGTACTACTTGTGAATATGTTTGATAGTATACCCTTTTTGATTTTTGTGGTTGGGCCAGTGATTACAAATAAATGAATCAAAATCGATATTAAAAGTTTTGATGAAGTTAAATGTTTGTATGTATGTGTACATATATATATATATGTGTGTGTGTGTGTGTGTGTGTGTGTGTGTGTGTGTGTGTGTGTGTATATATATATATATATATGTGTGTGTGTGTGTGTGTGTGTGTGTGTGTATATATATATAATATAAAATTTAAATGCATTTTAAAATAACAGAAATAAATATTTGTATTGTTTACATTTTTTATTAAATATTTGATTTTATTTATTATTTTAATACTATTGTATTATTAAAAATATACATTTAATAAATATATAAAAATATTATTTTTTTTACCATTTTTAAACATTTTTGATCATATTATTTTATTTTGACTAGTATTTTATTATATATATATATATATATATATATATAAAAAATAACATTTCTGATGTTGTGTTTGGGCCAGTGATTAATTTTGGAAATATATTATAATTGTAACATTTTGCAAATATAATGGATCAATAGATATTAAAAGTTTTGATGCTTACACCTTTTTTAAATATTTAAATGCATTTTAAAATAACAAAAATAAATAGTTTATTATTTTTTAATTAAATGTTTAATTGTATTTATTATTTTTTATTTTTTATCAGTAAGTTAGTTTTTTGCATTGCTTGAAGTTTTGTTCTTTTGTTTTGTTTTGTTTTGGCAAGCAGAAAACTGGTCGACTGAGCCAGCAGAAAAAGTAAATAAATAAAATTCTTACTGTTGAACCCTGGTTTGTGTCTGTTTAACACAAACAATGCTGTTTAATGAGTTTATTCCAGCAGGGAATAGAAGAAAATGCAGAATAACAGACAGGTGTTACAAATGTGATGAGAATGCAAGTCACATAGAAAACGCAGAGAAAACATGAAGAAAATTGCTCCTTCCTTCAGAAATGATGCGCCCAAAGCCAATAATGGCTCCATAGTAGATTTGATTATTTCAGAAAGCTCACAATCTACTGATCTTTTCCATCATCATCTCACTCTTGTCCTCCTCTTCCTCCCTCACTGCATTATTCTGCTGTCTCTTAATTTTGCAGAAACAAGTGAGGACGCCCAAACTCCTCTGTAATGTTATTTTCTGTGCACTGAGCCCAGTTCTGCTGAAAATGATATAATCAGGACAGTGTCGACAAAATTGTTGCATTAGATAACTGCAGAATGCCCTTCAGGACCGTCATTTACACCTTAATGTGTTGAGCAGTCAGATCGAAGCTCAATTTTGCCCCTAACAGCAAGCTAAGCTTCTCTCTCAAGGGTGTCAGTTTAGACTGAACTTCTTCCTGAAATAACACGACATATCATATTAGTATTAAGGAGCCTTTGATGCACTGTTGCACACCAGTTCACTAGATTTAAGGGTAGTTAAAACCTGTTTTTTACACTGGTGTCTGAATCAGTGGTTGGAATGAGACTTGGTGTATCGGTACATCAAACAGGTGAAATCCTCCACATGAGAAGAGGTCGAGTTTTCTTTGTGAAGAGAACACAACTGCACCTCCTTGAAATAGGTTATGCGCATCAAAAATCTGTATTCTGTAAAACGTGTTGCGTTGCTTCCACTTCAGGTCTTTGTGCTTTGTTAAAGGAGTGTAGACTAAAGACTAAAGTCACAAAACCAAAGAGATATTCTTTATAAAAGTTAAGACTCGACCACGCCCCCCTAAAACGGCTCATTCAAACACGCCCCCACATGTCTGCGTCATGGTGTGGGGAGATTTGCAAAACACCGCCCAAATGTATACGCAAAGAAAGAGGGCGGGACTTTTATTCTCGCTGCAGTATTGTTGCTGCCGCCGGCGCCATGTCCTGGAGACGCTGTGTTTCATTGTGAAAGTAAAACTACTTTGTTTGGGCTTCCAAAAGAGGACACAAGTAGAAATCAGTGGTAAGTTGTATTTACAACACTGTTCCAGAACAGTTCAACCCAAATATTAGAGTGTGTGCAGCGCATTTAACGGAGGACTATTTCTTGAACCTGGGAGTAGCCTGCCAGCTGTGCTCAAAGACTGTTTCTATAAAGTGGGGCAATTCCAACTTTGCAAGGACAGTCTGGCGCTTCTGACTCACAGCCTGAGAGTACGTTTTCTTATTTAAAGAATTTGCCACTGACGATTCAAACGCGTGTTTAGAGCAGTGTAAAGTAGTGCTTGTTGTTTGTTGTTTCAGAAATGCAGACATGGTAATGTAAAAAGACAGTATAAGTCATTATAATCAGTAATTATGTCCCCACTGGATGCAACAAATGCCTCATTTGTAATGGGTTTTATTGTTTTTGTGTCATCGCGCCGGGACACGGCATCACAATACGGTAAGGGGCGTAACATTTCTGTCTCACGCTTGAGGTATTCGGCCAATCACAACACACTGGATAGCTGGCCAATCAGAGCACGCCTCGTTTCTCAGAATGATGAGCTTTGTAAAAATCGGCACGTTTCAGAAAGGCGGGGCATAGAGGACCTACAATAATGTACAGTATGTGGAAAATAATGTGTTTTTTGAACCTTAAACCACATAAACACATTGCATTACACCAAGTACACAAAATAATGTTCTTTTTAGCAACGTCATGTGACCCCTTTAAATATGGAGCTGTTTTACTCAAGATGACTTCAAAGGAGATTCTAAAGATGAGCATAACTGATGTACATCGCATATATAGATTGATATCTAAACGTTTTTTGGTTTTTTTTCTATTCTTCACATTAACATTTGGATACTAAAACATAAGTATAAAACGCTTTTATACTGTTTGAGGAAAATTATTGATATTTTAGTGATTTATAAAGAAAACCATTTTTTCCCCTAGTAAAACCAATTTTTATTCGCTTTTACCTGCTCTCAAATCAAAAGGAATGTACTTGTATCAGTAAAGCAGAATGAAAATGGAAAAAAAAAAGGTAAAAGTCGTTACTTTATCAAAATTTGTGAGCACTTGTTTGAAAGTCCCTGTTTGTTAAAAAGTATTTATTATTATTATTATTATTATTATTTAATATATTTCTATGAAATTTTGTTTTGACATAAATATTTTGACATTTTATTTTGGTTTTATTTATTTGAAGAGCTCTCTTATGCTCACCAAGGATGCATTTATCTAATTAAAACTACAGTAAAATCTATAATATTGTGAAATATTATTACAATTTAAAATAGCTGTTTTCTATTTGAATATATATTAAAATGTAATTTATTCATGTGATCAAAGCTGAATGTTCAGCATCATTATTTCCAGTCTTCAGTGTCACATGATCCTTCAGAAATTTTAATAATAATTATAATCATATTAATAATAATTTTAATATGCTTATTTGACGCTCAAAAAACATTCTTGTCATTATCACAGTCTACTGCTTATGTTTTTGTGGAAACGGTGATACATTTTCTCAGGTTCAAATTTAAGAACAGCATTTATTTGAAATAGTTTTTTTTTTGTAACAATGCAAGTCTCTACAGTCACTTTTGATCAATTTATTGTGTCCTTGCAGAATAAAAGTAATATTACTTTAAAAACAAATGACTGACCTCAAACTTTTGAACAGTAGTGCATCTAGAAAAATCACTTAGCTTACACTTGCCTTGTTGGAAGGCTTTCTTGAAATCGATCAGGTTGATTGTCAATGACAGTAGAATCGGGTGACGGTCAAGCTGCTGGGTTGAGCCTGGTAAAATCAAGCAATGAAATATCACCATTGTGCGCTCTGTATACATTTCTATAGCTTTCTTACTCGCCTGCACACTGAATGCAGGTCCTGTCAGCACGTCTCATGTTAGTTTCTCGTTTTGACGGCTCCCTGTATAGGAATGCATAGAGAAAAACGTTAATTTCCTCCACAGTACTTTCGCATCACAGACGGCATACAGCAATGGATGATGAATATTTGTGCAATTGTGTATATTTGTGTTTGACAATGTGCTAGAGTTATGGTGAGCGTGATTTCACCAAGTACAACATGTTCCTGGATCAACATCTTTGTTGATCCTGGAACGTCATTCCAATCAACCAATCAGAATTGAGGGATAGGTATAATTATAGGGATAAGTTTTAGGCTTATGATCAGGGTTAGGTGCTTCGACACCCTTGTTAATCAGCTATCATTTCTCACTGATTTTAGGAATAAATTATGGGTAGGGTTAGGTTTAGGGGTAGAGATTGGGTTAAGTCTATATTTTTGGGCAATAATGTTGATCCAGGATCAACAAAAGATGTTGATCCAGGAACATGTCTTTCTTGGCAAAATCACGGCGACCCTAGAGTTATAGTGATCCTGTGTGTGTTCTGTCATGCCGTCATCTCTGACTTCCCTTTCACACAAACAGACTGGAATATTATGAAAGGATAAAGTGCCGTTCTCTGTTCGGCCCATTATTTCCATCTTTACTCTTCTCTCTTGTGTTCCTTTGCCATTTTCTCGCTCTATCTGGTGTCCAGTCACTCATTTTATGTATCATATTCTCTGTACGCTTCTCTGTCTGTCTTGGAGGTTTTAAAAAGCTCCTCTTTTTTCTACAATTACTCAGTAACTTTCTTTCATTGTCTTTTTCTCTCTATATAGAGATGGTCAAATGACATGGCAGCTGTGGGTTTAATAGCCCAGGGGTCAGTTAATTGTACTGTTGATTTCTTATTAACATTGTGTGGCCAGTGACAGTAAAGAGGTCAGAGAGCAACTGTTTTCTCATTTAATGAAGTATTGAAGTAATGAAATCTTTGTTGTTGTTATTATTATGATTAATATGATTATTATTATTATTATAAAATATATTTAAAAAAGTATTATGACTAGATGTTTAAGATTTTCATCTCGGGATGGATAGTTTTATTGCAGCTTTATTGAAATTAATGAAATTTTTTTCATAGTGTTTAAGGTTAATGGGCATAAAAACATTGCAATTTTGCTAATTCAGAATTCATGCATTAACAGTACGTCTGTTTTGTTTTATTTTATTATTTTATTTTATTTTATTTCACATTGGGAAAGCAATTTTATTGATCATTTGAATTATTTTTTGAATTTGAATTATTATTATTTTTTTTTTTTAAATTGTGGTATAGCTCTTCATGACCCCTCTAGAGGAAAAAGTGATATATTAAGCTGAGAAACACAAAAAGAAAAGAACACGTTTTCTGTTTTCTCCCTCTTGCATTTCACAAATCCAGGAAATACCAACAGCGATTATCTGTGAACATGCCCTTGTGAATCAGACTATCTGTGAAGTGGGCGGCCATGGAAAGGATCTAAAGAGTAATGAAATGATCTGACCCTGCTTTTGTTTAACCATCAGTTAAAAAGTTGAAAGCTGTTTGTAGAGGCTACTATAGTCAGTGTAAGTCAAGATAACTCATCGTGATGTGAGTGTCTGATTATGAGGCGCCACGTAGGATTTAAATCAAACTTCGCTTATCAATACATACATAAAACACATGCATATACACCTATAAATTACTCACATATACACTATTGGATGTTCAATATATATATATATATATATATATATATATATATATATATATATATATATATATATATATGAAATACATGTGCACACTAATACGAAATCCATACCAATACACCTTATGTTAGTAATGAATGCATATACACTTGTGAATAACTTGTATATACATATAAACTTAATACACATCCACATATAAAATCGCATGTACTGTATATACACAACTAAAGCATGTGTCTGTCTTATCAGAATTGTATACATTTGTGAATTTTATTTTGTATGTTTGCGCGAGTGATTTATGGGTATATGCGCGCATCGAGTTTATATGTATATGCGAGTATGTATAGGTTTGTCTGCATACAGCGAGTTTATATGTATGTGCGTGTGGTGTTGTAGGTGTATATGCATGGATCGAGTTTATACGTATAAGCGAGTTTCTATAGGTGTATGCATGCGTCAAGTTTATATATATATATGCAAGTTATTCACAAATGTACAGGGGCGGATCTAGAAAATAATTTTTAGGGTGGCAAAGGGGTGGCACGGGGTCTATGAGGGGTGGCAACACCAAAGCAAGCCCCCATCCATAGTTTTTGGGGATTGATTGTCTGTCATGCACAGTTGTTCACAAATATTGCATTACCATTAAGTAATCATCTATACTGTTTAAAATGAAAATTTTTCAATAACCATCATGGCACAAAGTCAATACACAATATAAAAAACTTTCTAAATGTTTCTGAGCCTGTATCACTAAAGAAGACATGCGGTTCTATTAATATTACATAGGCTACTTAGATGGTATAAATCATGTTTTAGTGCAAGTTTAAGAGTAACACTTTTGAATTTTCTAATATTAGAAAGAAATACAATAATATCAAAGCATTGCAACTGGATAAGTTTTGAAAAAAATGTTTGATTTTCTGTTATTACCAAAGGTGGGAATGTCTGTAATCACCCAGAACACACTATAAATAGTCTAGCAACACCCCAACAACTGCAAGAGCCTAGCAACCACCCAGAACATCCTAGCAACACTTTAGCAAACACCTAGAACATCTAACTGACCAAATTGTTTATGTTTCTTAAACAAAAATTTAAGACAAGCCAGCATAAATGTGTCTATCAAACTTTTCAATCTAGTTATTACAGGTATTCTTAAATACTTACACACAATTCAAATACACAGATGACTTTCCTGCCCAGTGAAAACTCATGAGATCAAAAAAACTCTTAGGATTAAGGAATTATTATTGCAGCTCAATGTCTATTACAGTATACAACATAAATTAAATTACAGATAATAATAATAATTCAGCAATGAACTTTGGGGAACAGATCATTTTCATTTTACTACTGTAAAGTAATCTTGCAGTAGATGAAAAACACTAGAAAAGTTCAAATACCAAAGAATTGTATATGAACAAAATAAAAATAAGTAAATTCAGCATCCACTGTACATTTGGTCAAATTTCATTACAGTATACAGCAGTTTCCTGGTCTCCTGACACAAGTTCTGAAAACATGCAGTAGCTACACATAAAAAATGATTACAAATAAAATTTGACAGTCACGCGTTTGAATGTGTACAACATGTAGAATATGGAAATTTCCATCATCTAATGTACTGGTACTGTACTGTAATTATACTGAATGTGTAAAACCCATGTATATTATTCATTCAGCTCTCTCCTCTCTCCGTTGTTGTGATGCAGAGATTCTGATTGGTGTAATCAGTTTTGCTACCTAATGTTTAACTTAATCATTGTTAAACTTTTTGAGAAACAAGTCTTTGTTTTGAGAACTGAATTAATGGTTTGGGAAAATGGACTAACTAAAATCAGTTAGCCTATATTATGTTAACAATCGAGAAAACGTCAATACAATATTCTTACCTAACTCTGCTATTAGTTTTCGTGATCTGCATCTTCTTATTGATTTCATGTTATTGTTTCGTCCGATATGGCAGAAAGGTCTCTATATCCATGATGAAAGTGGAGCGAGCGGTCGGAGAATCGATCACCAAACAATTACGGGATGAATCTAATTTATCTCAGACACATCCGGACGGGATTAGATTTCTCAGAGGACTTCTGAATAAACCGAGAATCAGTATCTGATTCACGAACAAATGCAAAAACAATTCGTATGGGCCGCGCTTTGTGTTTTCGACTCAAAAAGAACCGGTTCATAAGAGTCATTTGTTAATGAAGCCGACTACACTGGGCGCGCTGCTTGCGCGTGCAACCATCGTGCACAGTTTAGTGAAAGACTTGTTTGTTTGTTTTTTGCCATTATTTTCCGTTAGGCTGTCATCGCCGCGGCTGAAAAGTAGCACATGAAGCACTGCTTACATTTATATTTTATTCTGTGATAATTCTGGGGTGGCAGGTGGGGTGGCACAGCTTTTTCTTAGGGTGGCAGTGCCACCCCGGTAGATCCGCCCCTGCAAATGTATATGCATTCATTACTAACATAAGGTGTATTGGTATGGATTTCATATTAGTGTGCACGTGTATTTCATATATATTGAACATCCAATAGTATACATGTATACGTGAGTAATTTATAGGTGTATATGCACGTGTTTTATGTATGTATTGATAAGCGAAGTTTGATTTAAATGCTACCTGGCGCCTCATATCTGATTGCCTCATTTATTCCCTCTAGTGGTCGGTGACGTCTCAGAATGAGGTGGAACTTATGAACCCTCTATGGTGTGATGCTGGCATATACCAAGGTGTCCCCAGCATTCAGGAGAAAAATGAAATATTGCATTGCAAAATGATATTGTAATGAAATGCTGTTTTTAACTCGCATCTGATTTTCCACTCTACCCCGGTTGCATTTATCTGTATATAGATTGGGAACAGTAATATTTCTAACTTTACTGTCCATTGGCAGATGTAGCAAAAGTTGCTTTTGCACCTGTTTCCATTCACGGAGAGCCTCAGGAGTAGTTAGTGGACTGTGGAAGGTACTTGACAGCTGTGTAGATCACAGTGTGACAGTGAGTTTCTGATGTGCTCTTTGGAGGGAAAGACAGACACACAGAAGTTGTGTGTGAGAGGGAGAGTGATGGGACAGTGTGGAGAAGGGGCTTCTTTTGGCTGTGAATTATTTAGCTTGATGCAGTCACTGCACTCTGATTGAGTTTTGCACGGCCTGTCTGTTAAACACCAAGACATATTGTGATTCTCCTCTCTCTTTCTAAGCTGTTAAACGCAAGATAGATGGCTGGCATGGAATCCACATGGAGAGACAATTTTTGATTCAATCATTTGAAATATGATTTGAATGCAATGCTGCTGGCTCTAGGTCAAAACTATTGGAGGATAGCCTAACCTATCTGAGCTCCGGTAATTACCCAGAACGGCCCATAGCTGCATTACAGGCACATCAATGTCTAAGAAACATCCAGCAATGACGGAATCTTTTTACTTTACATACATGTTCTCGGTCTTATTCTGAGCAGTTTATTGGTGCACATTATTTCAGAGAAGTTCGTCTGGACCATATTTTTATTTATTTATTCCACATGGGAAAAGTGCAATTTTTTTGTGTAGTTTAGCTAAACCACATCTGAAAGGCAATGCAATATTTAATTTAATTTAATTTAATTTTGTTATTTTATATAGGCTAGTTTATATATTTTATTTTATATAGTTTATATATTTTATTTAGTTCATATATTTAATTTTATCCACATAGGGAAGCCGTTTTTATTGATCATTTTTTAATTATGATTTGACTGCAATGCAATATATTATTTATTTATTTAGTTAGTTAGTTATTTTTGATAACTCCGTTATTTTTCATTCAAAAGCTATTCCCAATGCATAAAATCAAACACTTATTCTCATGTTTTGTTTTTCCCCCTGGCACTTGGTAATACATTACAATGGGGAAGTAAAAATGGGTTTCATGTTGATTTTAAGTGTTGAAAAACACCTTAAGCCACTACATCTGTAGCCACGCTGCTAGTAGATGCTGTTTAATTAGTCTAATTTGGCTCATCCTTTATCAACCCTGACCCCTGATCTTTCCTGACACACAGGAGATCAGTTTTAAGGCAAGGAAGTACCTGGGCTATCCCGTAGTCTCCTGCCGCTGAAGTGCTATTTATAGTGTGCATCATGCTGCAGGGAACAGATGGTAAGCGTGATCCTATTAGCACCATTAATGTACTCAGGGAACGTGAGCACGCTGTGCTTCTCACCTGTACTGTAGTCTCAAGTTGCACACGGACACATGCTGATGTCAAGCTTTTTTAGTGCACTTATTCTGAGTCCAGGAGCAGGTATGTGACACTATTCTCACTCTCGCATTCGCTTTTTTTTTGAACACACACACACACACACACACACACAGACAGACAGACAGACACACACAACGCAGTCGTTTGTTGTTTGTGCATTCAGGCATGCATGTGTGCGTTCGTGTGCATGCAGGTGTTTATTAAATTTAATTGAACTTTGTTGGTGTTAAGCGGAGCGTCTTTAACACATGACTAATAAAGAAGGAAGCCAATTAAAAACACCCAGTTTCAGCAGCATAATCTTTTTTGAATGTATTGCGCTTCCTGTGTGCATCTTTGGAACCATGTGAAACAGAAGCATCATTTAAGAATTTATGATCAGTGTTATTTTAGTATTATTTATATGGCATTTATACAATGTAAGAAAAAAATGAGTCGAAAAACATAATGTTCAGGCAGAAAATTATCAGTACCTATACTGTTCAACCCTAAAACACGACCAGATAAAATGCATAATTCATAATAATATTAAAAAAACTGTGAAAAATCAATATAGAACATGTATTATCATTTATTCATATTTTGATTTAGCTTTTATTATCATTGTAGTTTTAGTATGTTTTAGTAATTTTGTATTGTGCTTTTTTGTAATTTTTATTTAAATTGTATTTATTGTTAAATAAATTATTCAATTGTAAACTTTTATTTTATTTTAGCGTTAGAAGAAGCAGAAGAAAGTCATACATCTTACACTGTAAAAACTGATAAGTTGACTTAACTTAAAAAAAAATTAGGAAACCCGTTGCCTTTAAAATTTTTAAGTAAATAATTATTTAAAAAATAAGTTAATTGAATTGTCAAGTTCACTTAACTTTTGTTTTTAATTATTATGTACTTAATTTTAAGGCAACGGGTTTCCTAAATTTTTTTTAAGTTAAGTCAACTTTCACTTTTTACAGTGTAATGACATGAGTTTGAGCAAATGATAGCTAAAATATAAGTCACATAAAGGATAAATCGCTTTGATTCATTTTGTGGCATGTGTCTCTTTGAAAGACTTTCTGCGTTCATTAGCGACTCACATCAAGCAGGAATTCAACACTTGGTATCCTTCCGTCAAGTATTAGGCATTATTAATTGATAAATGGATTCTTCCGAGGCGTCTAAATTGGTTGCCATGGGAGAATTTGCATGTCATCAGCGTTATTCTGAGAGAAAGGGCATTAAATGGTGCAAGACAGCGTTCAGTGGTGGAGCGGGGCTGCGTCACACCAGCCTGACAACCCTTTCTAACAAGCCATCACCATAGAAATGCCATTGGACGCGTCAGGCAAACATGACCTACTTCACAACCTCTGACTCTCGCTGATGGAGGCCACAGGAGGGTGATGCTTATTGGTCAGGAAGCTATCAATCACAGGAGAGCCTGGAGACTCAGGAGGCAGTGCACTTCATAATCGAATTTTTTGTGTTTTGTATAGTCAATGCGTATATGTATGATTATATAACAATCCTAGATGCGATAGTATTTACACGAAACATAAAAAAACAATAATGCACACAATTATTGGGCAGCTTGCTGAATTTTGGAACTGAGCTATTATGTCTCTCATAGTTTTAATTTGATATACCTGTTGGTACAATTTGCATAATCATCTCTGCTTTATTGTTCCTCTTCTGTTCCTTTTGGGGACTGGTTATGCCAGGAGAAAATGGCTTTGTCTTGCCTGTTCAATTGTGTGAATTAATGCTAATAAATGGAATAGAAATAAATTGATTCGGTTCCCCCTCTGAAGCTGAGAATGGTCTTTCTGCTGTTTTAGACGTTAATGAATGCATGGCTCCGTAAGCACATTAGGACTGAACGATGTGGCCGCTCTCTGCCTCTCTCTCTGTGCGGCAGGATGGAGTGGTCGTTTCGGGATACCTTTCAATACACAGAAATCCATCAGTCCGGGAGATGTTCCATACGCAGAATATAAACACACTCAGGCATATTCACGCTCAGCTCATACATTAAGCTGCTGGTTGGTCTCGCTCTTCAAAAACACGCAAGTTCTCGGTCTTTTCGGATTAAGAGTCTTTCATTATCAAAGTCATTATCAGTGGGTATTACTTCCATCCATCTCAACATGACTGTATGGCATTTAAATTAAATAACTGTACCAAGGTCCGGCCTCCGTAATAGGATAAAGAGAGATAGAAAGAGAAACAGTGAGTGAGAGAGGAAAATGGAAATGTCTGTCATTCTGTCTGTGTGTGTGTGCATACATGTACCCAGAAGTGAACTAAACTTGACAAAACCTCCTTTTGGGGATATTCTTAAAATTATATATAGTATATATATATATATATAAATATAAATAAATAAAAGTAAAGTAACAATTGTTTTTGTCTCACAAATTGTTTTATGCTGCATTTATTGGATCATAAAATAAAGTGAAATAGTATTTGTGAAATATTATCACAATTTAAAAATAACTTTTAATATATTTTTAAATTATTTTAATATATTTTAGATACTGTTTATATATTAGATGTTTATTTTAAAATGTTTTATATTTTATATAATTATATCACATAAAGGACACGTGGTCCTTCAGAAATCAATCTAATATGCTGATTTGTTGTTCAAGAAACTTTTTATCAACATTATTTACAACAATATTTTATCATTATCAATGCTGTCACGAAAACAAATTCCTTGTATGTGTAAACATACCTGGCAATAAAAGCTTTTTCTGATTCTGAAAAAAAGTTTTTTTTTTTTTTTTTGGAAACCATAATGCATTTTTAGCATCCTTTGATGAACAGAAAGTTCAGCAGAACACCATTTATTTGAGAGAGAAATCTTTTGTGACATTATAAATGTCTTTACTGTCATTTTGGATTAATAGAATGCATCCTTGCTGAATTAAATCATATTTTTCCCCAAAAAATCTCTTATGTTCACCAAGGCTGCATTTATTTGAAAATACAGTATAAAACATTAATATTGTGAAATATTATTACAATTTAAAGGTTATATTTAATATATTTATATTTGAATGTAATTATATTTTAATATAAATTTACAGTGTATCTTATTCCTGTGATGGCAAACTTGCAATTTTGGAAGGATAGTGTCAAATATAGATACAGTGCCCTCCACTAATATTGGCACCCTTGATAAATATGAGCAAAGGCGGCTGTGAAAATAAATCTGCATTGCTTAGACTTTTGATCTTTCACTCAAATAATTCACAAAATTCTAACCTATCACTGAAGTAAAATAATTGAAAGTGGGGAGAAAATCTCATGATGAAATAAGTGTTTTTCTCCGATGAATTTTGGCCACAATTATTGGCACCCCTAGAAATTCGTATGAGTAAAATATCTCTGAAGTATTTTCCCATTCATATTTACATTTTTTAGCACACCAGGCTTGGAGCATTAAATTGTCCAGCCACGACTTCCTGTTCCACAGGATTATAAATATGAGGAACACAAAGGCCAAATCCCCTTAATCAGCAATCACAATGAGAAAAATCAAATAATATATATCTGATGTGCAGCAAAAGATAATTGAGCTTCACAAATTAGTGAAGTGGCTTTAAGAAAAGAGCTAGAGCAGTGAAAATTCCCATGTCCACCATCAGGGCAATAATTAAGAATTTCCAATCAACATAAAATGTTACGAATCTGCCTGGAAGAGGACGTGTGTCTATATCGTCCTAATGCACGGTGAGAAGGAGAGTTTGAGTGGCTAAAGACTCTCCAAGGACCACAGCTGGAGAATTGCAGAAAATAGTTGAGTCTCGGGGTCAGAAAACCTTTAAAGAAAAATTGTCAAACAGCACTTACATCACCACATGTTGTTTGGGAGGGTTTCAAGAAAAATTCTCCTCGCTCATCCAGAAACAAACTCCAGCATATTCAATTGTCAGACACGACTGGAACTTTAAATAGGACTGGCTTCTATGGTCAGATGAAACTAAAAAATGAGCTTTTTAGCAGCAAACACTCAAGATGGGTTTGGTGAACACAGGGATAAAAAGTACCCCATGTGTACAATGAAATATACTGCTGTATTTTTGATGTTGTGGGCCTGTATTTCTGCTGGAGGTCCTGGACATCTTGTTTAGACACACGGCATCATGGATTCTATCAAATACCAACAGATAAAAAATCAATAAGTGACTGACTCTGTTAGAAATGGGCCATGTTTGGATCTTCCAACCATACAATAATCCAAACGCAAACCTCAAAAACAACACAAAAATGGGTCACTGAGCACAAAACCAAGCTTCTGCTGGCCATTCCAGTCCTCTGACCTGAACCCTATAGAAAATGAGTGGTGAACTGAAGAGAAGCAGCACCAATATGGAGCTGGGAATCTAAAGGGTCTGGAGTGATTCTGGATGAAGAAAATGGTCTCTGATCTCTTGTCAGGTGTTCTCCAAACTCTTCAGGCATTATACTCAGATCTGTTACCCTGGGAAAAGGAAGTTGCAATAATTGGGTGCCAATTATTGTGGCCAACATGAGCTAGAGAAAGCATTTATTTCACAATGAGATTTTCCCCCCACTTTCAATTGTTTTACTTCAATGATAGGTTGGAATTTTGTGAATTTTTTTTTAATGAAACATAAAAAGGATAAAGAATGCAGATTTATTTTCACTGCCCATATTTACCAAGGGTGCCAATATTAGTGGAGGGCACTGTATATGCATAGATACAGTGAGGAAAATAAGTATTTGAACACCCTGCTATTTTGCAAGTTCTCCCACTTAGAAATCATGGAGGGGTCTGAAATTGTCATCGTAGGTGCATGTCCACTGTGAGAGACATAATCTAAAAAAAAAAATCCAGAAATCACAATGTATGATTTTTTAACTATTTATTTGTATGATACAGCTGCAAATAAGTATTTGAACACCTGAGAAAATCAATGTTTGAATTTTTCAAATTTCACTTGTTGAACAGAATCTGTTGCAGGAATGACTCAAAGTCTGTTCACATCTCTGTGGTTAGATCAGTGTGCACAATAATGTGTCTTTGACCTTCATTATGTATGTTTTGGTTATACTGTGTTGTAAATAAAATACAAATAATTTAAAAAACCCTTTTTTTCAATCTCCTCACATTCTCTCTTACCTGCCTCACAGTCACAGTCACACTGATGGGCCATTAGGGGCCCATAGGGGATGGCCCTTTGTCTCTCAGGTGAAAATCACTTAATATTCATGGCCATTGCCACTCCCTCGCATATAGACCCTCGATCACAAAACATGTCTTGAAAATTTTAAATCAATATATTGTTTTCTGTGAATGAGTAAGCAGAATGATTTTCACATAATTCTGAAGTAAATATTCTAGCCTACAAGACTGATTACTCAAAAGTCTTATTCACAACTATTTAGTGTGGGTTTTAAGGCCTTATTTCAGCTACATTTTTTTTCCCAAAACTTACTAAAAAATGCAAACATGCACATCCATCTTGGTCACATATTATTGTAGCACAGTTTGTGCTGAATACAAAAAAAATTACATGTTGGTCAATAGTATGTTTTAAGTAGCTGAAATAAGCACAAATATCAGGGCATGTCAAAACATCTCAAGGGCCCCAAAATGACCTCAGACCCCAGAGGGTTAATATTTGGTACAGTAGCCTTTGTTTGCAATTACAGAGGTCAAACGTTTCCTGTAGTTTTCCAAATGGTCATTGGCAAACTTAAGTCGGGCCTGGACATGTGCTGGTTTAAGCAGGGGAACCTTCCGTGCCATGCATGATTTCAAACCATGACGTCTTAGTGTATTACCAACAGTAACCTTGGAAACGGTGGTCCCAGCTCTTTTCAGGTCATTGACCAGCTCCTCCCGTGTAGTTCTGGGCTGATTTCTCACCTTTCTTAGGATCATTGAGACCCCACGAGGTGAGATCTTGCATGGAGCCCCAGTCCGAGGGAGATTGACAGTCATGTTTAGCTTCTTCCATTTTCTAATGATTGCTCCAACAGTGGACCTTTTTCACCAAGCTGCTTGGCAATTTCCCGTAGCCCTTTCCAGCCTTGTGGAGGTGTACAATTTTGTCTCTAGTGTCTTTGGACAGCTCTTTGGTCTTGGCCATGTTAGTAGTTGGATTCTTACTGATTGTATGGGGTGGACAGGTGTCTTTATGCAGCTAACGACCTCAAAGAGGTGCATCTAATTTAGGATAATAAATGGAGTGGAGGTGGACATTTTAAAGGCAGACTAACAGGTCTTTGAGGGTCAGAATTCTAGCTGATAGACAGGTGTTCAAATACTTATTTGCAGCTGTATCATACAAATAAATAGTTAAAAAATCATACATTGTGATTTCTGGATTTTTTTTTTTTAGATTATGTCTCTCACAGTGGACATGCACCTACGATGACAATTTCAGACCCCTCCATGATTTCTAAGTGGGAGAACTTGCAAAATAGCAGGGTGTTCAAATACTTATTTTCCTCACTGTATATATTTAGAGAGCGAAAGAGAGAGTAAATGCATTCAAGTCATTTAACATGTAATAGGCTTAATAGCAGCATTCGCTTTACTATAACTCTTTAATTTGCTGAAGAAAAGCATGAAGATGGAGTGCTGGAAGAAATCAGAAAGGTTTAATAACTCATCTGAACAGACTTCTCTCTAAAGACTGAGTTAAAAGCCCCATCCGAGCAAATGGTCCTCAGGGAGGGTGCAGTTAATAGTGCACAGGTGCAAACTCATGATTTGTGCCAGACCTGAGTCTATAACTGGCCTTCGCTCCGAGTGAGGTTTGAACCTGTGCACGGCAGAAGATGATTTTAATGTTGTGCCCTGTAACACTGAGTGTTGTGAATATGTCACAAAGAGACTTCTGTATAGCCATTACAAGCCCCGGGGAGTGATTTCAACAGTCATTACCCATTGACCATTTTTACTTATTGCTTCAATATCTGGGACACTTTAGACTTGTTTTTTTTTTTTTTGTCTGTTAAATATATGTCTAGGTGCATTAAAGATTTTTCAACTAACAAAAACAAACATCCTAGAGGAAAATATTACTCTGAGTTGGTCATTTCATAGCTCAGTCAGGACACTTAAAGGGATAGTTCACCCAAAAATGAAAATTCTGTCATCATTTGCTCACCCTCAAGTTGTTCTAAACCTGTACAAGTTTCTTTCTTCAGCTGAACACAAAAGAAGATATTTTGAAGAATGTTGAATGTTAGAGCCCACTGGGAAAAAAAGACTATGGAAGTCAATGGTCTGGTTACCTCCAAAATGATGACAGTCCTCCATTAAAAGGATTGTTCACCCAAAATGGAAATTTTTAGTAATTTAAATGTAAAAAAAATGAATGTGGTCTTGGGTGAGTTTATATTGAGATCTCTGACTTTTGAATGCAGACTTTTGTGTATCATGTCACAACAAAGCAAAGTTTAAGAGATAGTTAAGGTATAGTTCACCCAAAAATGAAAAGTCTGTCATCATTTACTCACCCTCAAGTTGTTCCAAATCTGTACGAGTTTGTTTCTTCTGCTGAACACAAAAGAAAATATTTTGAAGAATGTTGGTAACCAAACAGCTGACGGTAGCCATTGACCTCCATAGTATTTCTTTCCATACAGTGGCTAACATTAACTGTTTGGTTACCAACATTCTTCCAAATATCATCTTTTGTGTTCAACAGTTGATAGAAATTCATACAGGTTTGGAATAGCTTGAGGTAAATGATGACAGAGTTTTCATTTTTGGGTGAACTATCACTTTAAGACTTTGTTGATATACAGTATGTTCTGACATTCTGGAGGAGACACACAGATGAGATTTACTGAGATGCAGAAGAGGAAACCAAAGTCTCCACTGGTATCTAGAAGAAACAGTTGTGAGATTAAAAAGATCTCATTTGTGGTTGAATAACTTATGCTATCAATTTTTTTTTAGCATGCTCATTTGTACAATTTCAGTTAATAATTCCCATTTAAATATTTACTGTACATTTGAACTGGCTGGAGTTTTAGTAAAAGAAGAAGAAAGAAACAATTACTCTCTTTGTTTTTTTTTCTTCCTGAGAAAATCCCTAAAGAGTCATGGAGTGAAACGTTCGGACAAAACAAGGCAAATGCCTGATTGCTTTGAAGCAATTGATCTTGATTAAAGTCCCTCCTCTGCGAAATCTCAATATCAAACACAGGAATTACACCCTCCACTCGTTAATTGTTCCAACACGGCCGCCTCGGTGGGAGATGGATTAGCATTTCTGCATAATAGAGCTGCTAGTCGCTCTTCAGCGCTAATTGTGTTTTTTAGCTTTTCCTGTCAGCGCTCGTTGAGAGGTGAGAGAGACGGGTGTTTGTTTTTGACGTTTTAAGTAAACTGGTTGCAGACAGTGCTTATGGTAGTGGTAATGATCAGGCACTTTGTTAACTGATAAGCATGTAAGATGAGATGGAAAACAGGCAGTTTTATAATTTAAGTAAAAACAGGTGCTAAGTTACAAAATAGAATTGATTTAACACTCATTTATTTTTTGTTAATTTTCTTCTGAGAGAAATAAATAGACCACTAAAAGTGCCAAACTGTACCATGTATTACTGTGTTTTTCGGACATTGGGCTATTGTTATACCATTTCTTGGCATGGATATTAAACATTAATCTATATATTGTAAACGTACTAAATAGAAGTCCTCTGTCTTCTGAATGATTTTAAGCACATTACTTCGAGGTTGCTATCTGGTAAGGTGTTCTGGGTTGTTGTTAGGGTCAAATTGTAATGCAAGAGTGCGTTTACAGTATAGAGACACCAATCAAAGACAATGTGATATTGTTGCTGTCAGTTTGATTTTGAATGGCACATTCAAAGTAATAAAACATTCTAGAACATTTTATTAGGTTAGTGGGACAGTTTCAAATGGTATTGTTAAACTTTTTAAGTATAAGCATCTGTTTTATAGAGCATTAGACTGAAATGATGTATAACACTATTTGAATGGAGTCTTTATGTTAAAGGAATATTGATTAAATGGAAATTAGCTGAAATGAGGCCATTGAAGATGTAGATTGTTTCTTCATTAGAGCAGATTTAGGAAAATTTAGCATTACATCACTTGCTCACCAATGGATCCTCTGCAGTGAATGGGTGCCGTCAGAATGAGAGTCCAAACAGCTGATAAAAACATCACAATAATCCACATGAATCCAGTCCATAAATGAATGTCTTGTGAAGTGAAAATCTGCGTGTTAGTAAGAAACAAATCCATTACTAAGACCTTTTCTAACTTCAAACCATTGCTTCCAGATGAAGTTAATGTCCCCTATCCATAATACTGCTTTCTCAATTAAAAACCATTGTCTCATTTATCAAAATATTTCTCATTTATATAACTCCTATTTAAGTTAAAACACCTTAATGATGGATTTGTTTCCTACAAGCATGCAGCTTTTCGCTTCACAAGACGTAAGTTGTTGGACTGAAGTCATGTAGATTACTTGTGGATTATTGTGATTTTTAGTTTTTATCAGCTGTTTCAACTCTCATTCTGACGGCACCCATTCGCTGCAGAGGATCCATTGATGAGCAAGTGATGTAATGCTACATTTCTCTGAATCTTTTCTGATGAAGAAACAAACTCATCTACATCTTCGATGGCTTGAGGGTGAGTAAATTTTTAGCAAATTTTTATTTTTGGGTAAACTATTTCTTTGAGCTGAATTAATTGCAGATGCTTAATATATAGTGTCAGGGACTTAGAACAAAGCCAAACCTCAGTGTTTGACTATTATCAATGCAGTTCTGCCATGCATGTTTATTTTTTTTAAAGCATAGCTAACCATAAATAAGAGCAATGGTAATAGTTATGCAAGTGCCATTTGCTGGTTTCAGTGTGATAGCTCTGTTATGTACAAATTAGTGCACTTTTAAGTCATTTAGACAGCCAGTTGAGTATTTTCTATCCTTATTGCTGCATTCTTCACCTCATTATATCCTTACATGCGCCTGGAGGCCTTGAATCTGACATGTGAAGTTGTTCAGCTGTGGGTGAGAAGTTGATTTATTGGTCAGCAGCAGAGTTCATTAGTGTGTCAGTGTGTCTGTGCACCTCCGGCCGCATGGCGCTGTTACAAATTCCAGCATTTCTGAGCTTTACAGTACGAGCTGTATGTGTGTGTTTGTGTATGCCTGGGGATGTGAGACTGAGTTAAAAGGCTAAGTGAATCTGACCATGCTATACTACTGACCTTAACAGTGTTAAAACCAGCTTCACTTATTTCCATATTTTCCAATGACAACCTTGTCCAGCATCTGGAGCTGGTACATATACTGTAAATATTATTCCCCTGTTTTTTTTTTGCTATTGTATCTTGCCAGATTGTGACCCGAGTGACCCGGTATGAGCTGAAGCAGACTGTGTGATGTACAGCGTCCTCCAAAAGTTTAGAAATGCAAACAAGGATTTAGACAATGTCAATGTAATTTCTTATCTGTATAAAGTCTTGGAATTAAAATAGATGACAAGCAATAATATATATATATATTTTAATTATATATAGTTATAATGGCAATATATAAGCAGTAGAGTTAGTTTAATTACAGGATTAGATTTAATACAGGATTTTTAGTTGAAGATTACTGGGTCTGAAAACCTTTATACACTACTGGTCAAATTTTAGTTTTTTTTTCTCAACAAGGCTGCATTTATTTGTTCAAAAATACAGTTTAAATTTTAAGAACTCATTTATTATTAAATATCTTTTGAAAATTTAATTAATTCCTGTATTGGCAAAGCCAAATTTTCAGTAGCCATTTCTCCATTCTTCAGTGCCATATATATTAAAAAATAAATAAATAAATAAAAACGTTTTTTCCACCCACATTATTTCTGTTTTTACTATATTTTTGATCAAATGCAGCCTTAGTGAGAATAAGATACTTGTTTTAAAATCCTGACAAAATCTTAATTATTCCAAATTTTTGAATGGTAGTGTAGCTTCACTGATTGATTGACAGAACAGCTGACCAATAAGATCACAGTTTGTACTGTATGTCATAAATCTGGTAATTAATAGCTTTATAGCTGTAGTATTTCACTATTTCTAAGCTCTGGATTCATAACATTTTTATTTCATAAAGTATGTTCTCATAATTTTGTAGTTTCAAAGCCCTTTATCAATGCAAAGTCATCACTAAATGATAAGGATGCATGCTAATATCTTCCAAAAACCAACTTTGCCTAGGGCATTTCTAAACTTTTGGAGGACACTGTATGTGTGCATGCATATCATTTCATTAACAGTTCACGGAATGAAGAAACAAGTCATCTAAATAGACTGCCGCACTTTTACTGCAGTTTTAATCATGATCCTATTATATCATTATAATGCACTGCAATGTTATGTTTGTATTTAACAGCGTGTGGATTTGTTTGTTTGAGTGAGACTTGTACGTGAGCAATTAAGTCAAAAGTCAGTTTGGCGATTAACTTTGAGAAGAGAGGGTTGATGAGATCATTGGCTCTGAGAACGAGAGAGAGTGAGACAGATAAATCTTAATAATTCTCTATAATTAGCTCGTGGTCTGTACCAGTGGGACCCAGGTACACAGCTGCCAGATCCAACTCACCAGCAGTTCACCATCAGGACCCTCTGTGATGTGTGTGTTGCTGTAATGAGGCAGGTGAGAGCAGATGTCGTACACAGGACGCTCTCCAGTATATCATCATGATAATAGTTTTTTAATGAAGCCTGGATATATACAGTATCATAATATAGCAGATGCCTGAGAAAAAGGATAGTTTTGATTGTAAGTTCTGATTGGTCAGTACAGCACTTTTTACAGTCCACAATATTGTAGGTATGACACAAAACATTTGAATGTAGTTGAATATAACACAAATTAGATTAATATATATACTGCTGTATATACGTTTGGCATCAGTAAGATTGTTAATGTTTTTTAAGGGAGTCTCTTCTGCTCATCAAGGCTGTATTTATTCGATCAAAAATACAGAAAAAAATATATATATATATCGTCAAAAGTTTGAAATCAGTAAAATTTTTCATGTTTTTTAAAGACGTTTCTTATGCTCATCAACGCTGCATTTTAATATACTTTAAAATATGATCCATTCCTGTGATGGCAAGCTGAAAAAAAAAAAAAAAAAAAAGAACAGCCTTTACTTAAAATAGAAATATTTTGTAACAATATACATTACTGTTAAAAAGTTTGGGGTAAGTAAAAAAATTTTCTTTCTTTTTTAAAAAATAAAATTAATAAATTTTTTCAGCAAGGATATGTTAAATTATTATAAACGTATATTAAAGACTTTTGTTGTTGTTTTGTTATTTATTTGAATAAATGCTGTTCTTTTTAACTTTTTACTAAAGTTAAGTTTTAATTATTTAAGTTTCAACTGCATTTATTGTTTCTTAAGTTGTTATTGCATCCACTGTATACTATGTATATGGCTGCCACAGCATGAACTCAATCTCAGTCTCTTTTTGCGTGTTTGCTTATCTGTATTTGATTTTAATTTCATTAAGTAGATGTTTCGCTCCACCAGCGTTCTAATGCATTTCTATTGGACTGTTAAATAAATCTTGAATATTTGTTAGCCCCACTTATATCCTAGCTCATATATCATCACTGTGTTTGTGTGTGTGTGTGTATGTGTGTGTGCATCTTTCTGCTTTCGTTTCATCCCCACAATATGCCGGAGCAGCACCCACAAGAGGACGAGAGGGGGAAAGCTCGTCAGAGCTCATCTGCTAATTAATGTCTGATTAAAGCAGTGTGCCTGCAAGGTCAGATTTAGTTTCTCCGCTTAGCCTGCTTGAACACAACTTTCATACTAATCAACATGTCCGGCTGCACTCGTTTTAAGATTGGTTTAAACTGCCATTCTTCAAAGCTACGTGATCTTGGTTCAAATGTAACAGAGCTCTAGAGAACATCATAGAGAAAGAACATCATCTACTTTCATGGGGGATCTGATTGATGCTATGTGTCAATATTGTTCAGTGCACTCGACAATGATGGTGGCATATTCTCATTATCAGAATTGTGTTGTTAGTTCATGAGAATATGCTAATTTGACAGTGACTGAAGTCTTTTTTCGCCTGTCTCAGCTGGCTTCTGTGTAATGTATGCTGTTGTTAGCTACCCACATTGCTGTCCTTTCTGCGTATTAATAGGGTTGGGAATCATGAACATTCAGAACTAGTTACATTTTAAATAAAACAATATCGGTTCTTGCGACTGCATTCTTCTGGCAATGCATATACAGAAGAAACTGAACTTTTTTGCAGTATACTATTCAGTGGTGCCGCAACACAGCTACCAAATCAGAAAGTATGACCGATGTAGTTCAAATCCTGCATGAATGATTTTAATAAGCCAGTTCTTTTAGTGATTCAGAAGTATATAGCACAACCAATAGTCTGATTACAAAAAAAAAAATTACTTGTTTTTAGTGAATCAATGAACACATGCAGTTCAATTCGCTGTTAGACTTACAGTAAATGTAGTATATGGACAATGTGTACTCTCTCCTACTAGTTTATTTGCCAGTGACGCAAATTGCTCCTGGGCTTTTGTTAAAACTAAAGTTTGCACTTCTGCATTTTTGTATCCCTGTCCGTGGACAGTCAGATTGACAGAGGGGTGCTGTCCACTGCATTGTGGGAGTTGAATTTCCTTACCCTTCTGGCAAAAGGGAGCATCTCTGTATATTGAAAAATAAAATAAAATAAGCAGTGAATTATTACCATTTTAAGTCTATAAAAATGTGCATAATTTAATTCCTTTCTCAGCAGTATTTAAAAAATATCAATGAATAAAATATATTGCCAGTTCTTTTGGTTTAATATATTTTTAGCTAATATATAGTTGAGTTGAGTTTAATATATAGTTAAGGTAAGTTATTGGAATGCATTCACTAAAAAGTAATATGAAAGATGCTTGTAACTTTTTTTTTTTTTTTGCAAGAATTGTTTTTAATTTACTGGCAGAGGAACTGCATTTTTTCCCCAAAATATTTATTCCTACCAAAAGATTAATTAAAGTAACTTGAATCGTTTAGAGGAATCTGAACCAGTGTCAATAAATTCTTTACAGTTCCCATCTTGTCTTTTTGACAAATGATTTTGAACATTTTGATAACTGTGCTAGTGGCGCCAAATTACAAGTTGCCAGAGACAAACCTCGAGTGATTGCGTCCCAGTTAGAGTTCAATTTCTAGTTCTGTTTAGCATTCATTATGTGTTTTTATGTCAAATTACAACCTAATGTTTTATTTAATGTTATGCTTGTTGAGATTAAGGTTCCTTTGGAAAAACCTGTGACTCTTTTACTAACTGCCCTAAAACGAGCAATTTCTGGAGAATAAAGCCCACTGTTTCTGTATCTGGTTCGACTTCCTAATGACCCTGTGTTACAAGTACAGTTCAATAGTTCCCTTTACAGAGCCTAAATATCTTCCATGACTGCTAATACGTACTGTAGATGTGCATTGAAACCCAGTTGTTGTGCGCCTTTCTGTCAGTTTACAAATGTTAGCCCGTTGTTTGCGTGTGTTCTCACCATGCCGCTTTTCCAAGGGTCCTCAATGCCAAGTAATAAGCCGTTTATATTTTTTCAGTCTTTCTGTTGAAACAGAGCCCATGCCGACAACAATAGCCTTTCAAATCCTATTGCTTACTTGCCTAATTTCCTCCACCGGGAGAGCGCGGAGAGGAGGAACCTCTCATTTTTCCCCTCCGCCTCTCCGTGGAGGAGCGGGTGTTAGGTCGTTACGTGAGGATGAGAAGAATGAGCGCTCTGTACGGGGCCCCGTGCGGTATTGATCTGATTGACCGCCGCTAAGGACGTGACTCCGAGCTGTTATTGGTCTGTTTGGGAAGGCAGCCGTGTCCTCTGGATTTAAAGTGTGTGAATTAAGTGTGTTTGAAAGGTAGCGAATGTAACGCATTCTGAATTGACTGCGCTGCATGATGACTCCATTCTAGCGGCGACGCTCGGCTCTGGCCGTCTCGAGTCTGCAGGCGACGGCCTGTTACTTTGAAATGAAGTAGTAGGAAGGGCTAGTGGCCACTTTTGCACTGATTTCCAAGAAAATTAGCCGAAAAATATGGATGAAATAGTGTTTGAGATGTTGGTGGCAGTGCTATGTTTTGTTTTTCTCCACTCTCTTGTAATCTCATTGGCTGTTGTTTTCAACTGCTCTCTTGCTAGTCAGGATGATGTGCATCAGGGCAGAATTAAACTATCTGGAAGCAAACTGGAATTTGAATTCGAATGAGAAGAAAATGAATTAATTGAATTGCAATTCAAAGAAAAACAACTCTTAATAAACTGATCTTCTACCACAATCAAAAAAGCGAATTTCTGAAGAATTATTGAATCTATCTATCTATCTATCTATCTATCTATCTATCTATCTATCTATCTATCTATCTATCTATCTATCTATCTATCTATCTATCTATCTATCTATCTATCTATCTATCTATCTATCTATCTATCTATCTATCTATCTATCTATCTATCTATCTATCTATCTGTCAGTCGTTCTATGGTTCTGTCTGCCTGCCTGCCTGTCTGTCTGTCTGTCTGTCTGTCATTCTATGGTTCTGTCTGTCTGTCTGTCTGTCATTCTATGGTTCTGTCTGTCTGTCTGTCTGTCATTCTATGGTTCTGTCTGCCTGCCTGCCTGTCTGTCTGCCTGTCTGTCTGTCATTCTATGGTTCTGTCTGTCTGTCTGTCTGTCATTCTATGGTTCTGTCTGTCTGTCTGTCTGTCATTCTATGGTTCTGTCTGTCTGTCTGTCTGTCATTCTATGGTTCTGTCTGTCTGTCATTCTATGGTTCTGTCTGTCTGTCATTCTATGGTTCTGTCTGTCTGTCATTCTATGGTTCTGTCTGTCATTCTATGGTTCTGTCTGTCATTCTATGGTTCTGTCTGCCTGTCTGCCTGTCTGTCTGTCTGTCTGTCTGTCATTCTATGGTTCTGTCTGCCTGCCTGTCTGTCTGTCTGTTTGTCTGTCTGTCTGTCGTTTTATCGTTCTGTGTGCCTGCCTGTCTGTTCTATCGTTTTGTCTGTCTGTCTGTCGTTTTATCGTTCTGTGTGCCTGCCTGTCTGTTCTATCGTTTTGTCTGTCTGTCTGTCGTTTTATCGTTCTGTGTGCCTGCCTGTCTGTTCTATCGTTCTGTCTGCCTGCCTGTCTGTCCGTCTGTTGTTCTATCTATCTGTCATTCTATCGTTCTGTCTGTCTGTATGTCTGTCCGTCTGTCGTTCTATGGTTCTGTCTGTCTGTCGTTCTATCGTTCTGTCTGTCTGTCGTTCTATCGTTCTGTCTGTCTGTCGTTCTATCGTTCTGTCTGCCTACCTGTCTGCCTGTCTCTCTGTCTGTCTGTCATTCTATCTGTCGTTCTATCTATCGTTCTGTTGTTCTGTCATTCCATCTATCATTAATTTGTCTATCTATCTGTCTATCTATCTATCTATCTGTCTGTCTTTCTATCGTTCTATCTATCTATCGTTCTATCATTTTTTGTTGTTCTATTGTTCCATCATTCTATCTGTCGTTCTATCATTCTATCTGTCGTTCTATCTATCTGTGTCATTCTCTCTGTCTATACATCATTCTCTCTGTATTCATTGTTCTGACTGTTCTATCTGGTGTTAGAACATTTATCTAACTAATTTTATCTGTACCATTCTATCTATCGTTCGATCATTCTGTTTTTCTGTACTATATTTCTGTCTGTCAGTCGGTATATTGATAGTACTGTCATTTTGTCGATTTGACATAAACAATCTATGAGTTTCTTTGAATTTCAATTTGAATTTTACTTTCTTACATTGAAATTCAAATAGTCTTTGGCAAAGGGAAAGATGTGAGTTGGCTTGAATCTTTGGCTTTTTCTCACAGATTAGTCACATACTTAAAACATGAAAGGCTGACGAGCTTCAGTCTTGTCGTATGCGCTTGGTTTTTGGCTCAGTTCTCCCTGAGATCAAAGCCACCGGTGCTCCATGCTCCATTTGAGGCTGAAATCCACTCCTAATTGCTTGGCCACTTACAAAATCAATTTGGGATTTAATTGAATCCATAAATGCCTTGGTGGCTGCTTGCACTGTACAGTCCCAAAGATTCTGCTATAGATTATTGGTCTTGCAAGTTAAAGGTGTTTAGGGATGCTTTACTGCACAAGCACAGCAGTGTTTATGTGGTTAAGTGAAAGGAAATTGTTTAGGATACCGAACACCTGATATACATTCATAGAGGAGTATACACATGAATGGGGGAAGTTATCTAGTCAATACGGTTAATGTGAATGTCCTTTTTGTGTGTTTTTCTGGAAGCTGTTAAGTTACTCTGTATCATGATTAAGAGTGCTTGAAATCTGTTAGGTCAAATGAATGTGGAAAAATGTGAATTAACCAAATACAACAGTAGAAACATTCTCAAATGTCAAGAAAGAATAATAAAAAAAAACTTTTGTTTTGTAAATAAAGGAGCCAAGCCATGTGCAAATTCCTGATTGCAAGCTTAAACATAAGTTTTGGAGTGCATACATAATTTTCTCTATATATCTAGTATTCAACTAGATTTGGGACTGGTGGGTCCCAGACCCCCATAACAACTAAAATATTAAACTTAAGGGGTCCGTTTTCTATCATTAAACGCTTAATGTATTTTTACAACACTGAATGTACTATACATAAAAAAAAGTTTTAGTTTTTTTTAAGCAATAGCACTATTCAATTATTCAACAGTGAAAGCTAAAATATCTTATGCAGTTTTCATGATTTGTCTTCAATAAAGCTGCTTTTCTAAGAGAAAAATAAACAAAAAACACTGAATTTTGAATTTAATCTGAAATTCCTATCCCAAATAAGCTGCAGTGTTTTGTTTATTTTTAGTTGTTCATTCACATAAATTAATAGAATTATTTCCATGTTTGCATTGACTTTATAACCTTCTAACAGGTATTTTCTGGTAATGTTAACAGCAGTATTTGGTGCATGATTAGATTCAAATGAAGCTGCCACAGAAAATGCTGAGTTTCCATGTTTCCTTCTGAAAGTAAAAGCTGAAATGGTGCATTTTGTAATGAATGACCTGGGTTAAATACAAGTTGTGTTAACAACATGTGGCATGCTGCCGGTTATTAGGCACACTCATTTAAGCTTGAAACTAAAATTGTTTTTATAGTAGCTCTTCTACAATTAAAGTCTACAGGGAAAGATATTCCGGTTTTGAAGCAAAAATATGATTGATATTTTTGTTCAAGAACTAATGATAGTTCATCTAATCAGCATGAATGTCTAGATATGCAATTAATATGAGTTTGTTACATGTAAGTATATAATTGTGGATAGATATCTTTTCCCACTATCCTTACATAATGTTTTTGGGTTTATTGGATTGCATGGTCATGACAGGAGTTTAAATGTTGGATAGAACTTCATAGTCAAGTTTAGTGATTGCTCATATTAACACACACACACACACACACAGTATAATGGCTATACTTTCAAAACAGTTTGCATCGTACCATTTATTGCAGTGCAATGTCTTCCACTAAAGATGTCCTTAAATGCAATATTATACACATAATTTTTGTCCGCTTTTACAAACTGAGCGGCAATTTGAATTTATTTTCAGTGTTAACCGGCAATATGCCACAGATGCTGTCGATAGAGCTTAAAGGGTTAGTTCACCCCAAAATGAAAATTCTGTCATTAATTACTCACCCTCATGTCGTTCCAAACCCATAAGACACAGTTCATCTTCGGAACACAAATTAAGATGTTTTTGATGAAATCTGAGAGCTCTCTGACCCTCCATAGACAGCAACACAACTGAAATGTTCCCAGGTCCAGAAACGTAGCAAATACATCGGTAAAACAGTCCATGTGACATCAGTGGCTCAACTTCAGTTTTGCGATGCTACGAGAATACTTTTTACTCAAAATAAAAATGTACTCAACCATTCTTCTCCCCCGAGTCACGTCTTCCACCATTTTGGAGAGTACCTCAGAACGTATTTGACTTAATCAGCGTTGTTTACGTTCGGGGGGAAAACGTGCGCATGAACGTAATCTGCGTATCAAGCATTGTTTACGCTTAGGGGAAAGTGTGCTTATGCATTGTGATACTCTCTAAAATGGTGGTGGACGACGTAACTCGGGGGAGAAGAATGGTTGAGTAAATTGTTATTTTCGTTTGAAGTTGAGCCACTGATGTCACATGGACTGTTTTACCGATGTATTTACTACGTTTCTGGACCTGGAAACATTTCAGTTGCATTACAGTTGCATTGCTGTCTATGGGAGGGTCAGAGTCAGAGAGCTCTCCGATTTAATCAAAAACATCTTAATTTGTGTTCCGAAGATGAACGAAGGTCTTACGGGTTTGGAACGACATGAGGGTGAATAATGAATGACAGAATTTTCATTTTGGGGTGAACTAACCCTTTAACTTGTATCGAACTGAGAACGATCCTTTAACCTTGAGATCAGAACATGTTGATTTAACATCTTCATACTTCTGAGACCTACTGTCCTTATGTGGAAATTTCCAGAAACCCAGCATGGATAGTTTGAGAATATGATTGACCACTCATTGTCAAATAAATGCTTCTTTCCCAACAGGATAACTTTGATTTTGTGACATTCTCTGACTGCAGAAATAAAAAAATATCTGTGAATATTCTTGTAACATCTTCATTATATTTCTTGTCATTTTGTACCTGTGCTTCATTATTGAAGTACAAAATATTAAATCATCCTGCCTGAATACATTTTAGGGCCTCGTTCTCCTGGACAAAAGAACTGGAGATGTGCAGACGTTGCAGTCTGACAGATGTTTAATTGAGTTGTACAATTGATGTAGTAGCAGTTAATAATCTGTCTTCACCTTGATACTCCGCCTTGATCTTTATCTGCAGCTGTGTTTTACAGGCCTATTTTCTATTACAGCTCTTACACCTTGTGTGTGTGTGTGTGAGAGAGACACACAGAGAGAGAAAGAGAGAGTGTGTGTTACTCTCTCTGGCCTGAATGGGCTGCAGTTTATGGAGGCATTTTTTTTTTTTTTTTTTTTTAACTAATCTTATTATGGACAAATTTCACCTCAGAACCTTCTCATGGATGTGGGACTCAAGCCAGAACCAAAACACACACACACACACACACACACACACACACACACACACTCACTCACTCACTCACTCACTCACTCACTCTTATTTAGATCCACTGATATCTAAAGCGAAATAAATAGATATTCTTCCCGTTAAATAAAATACTACTTCTAATTTTGTAATGGGATTGCCTAGTTGATTATTAGATTTACTTTTATTTACACAAGCCTGCGATTAAAATGCCACCTGCTCTCTTTCTCTGTGTGAGTTTTGCTGGAGATTTATAAAATGAGCAATTCCAGTCTTGGCTTCTGATTGGTCAATACAATGCTCTAGTCATGCTGAAATCTTGTGCGGAAGTAGTCCTGAAGTCCAACTAAAGATATACTGAGGTATATCTGATTTGATTTTTAATAAATTATGGCATAGGCTTTTTTTTTTTTTTTTTAACTAGGGTAGGAATTTTACCAACAATATTAGCCTTGAAGTAAAAGCCTTTATGACTTGTTTTTAATCTGTTATTATATTATATTATATTATATTATATTATATTATATTATATTATATTATATTATATTATATTATATTATATATTATATTATATTATATTATATTATATTATATTATATTATATTATATTATATTATATTATATTATATTATAATAAACTATAATTAATATAATACTATTTCATCACAATTTTGTTGTTGGGACAAAATGTATATTAAAACAATCGACAATGTTAATCTTGAAGTGAAAATTTTTCTTGTAACTTGTGTCTATCATCTCTATATTATTATTATATATATATATTATATCAATTCAGATTATTTAAGCATGATTTGTTATTGGAAAGAAAAACCTACATTTTTATTCTATGTTCTGTCAGTGTTGTAAAAATACATTTTATACATTTGGGATTTTAATGATATGTAATAATGCTAAATAAAGAAGAAAATTATTTACATTTATTCATTTTGCAGATGTTTCTGTCCAAATAAAAGCCAAAAAAAAAGGAAAAGCACTTGCAATTTTGCTTTCATTTTGCAATTTTGGAGCCAACAATATCAGCCTTGAAGTTATATTGTATTATTAATAATACAGTGTTGTATAATCAACATCATATTACATAATCATTGAAAAAACTCTAATAATACACTTTTTAAATAAAATGTAAAAAATTATTCAGTCTTGTTTACCCCCCTTCTGCTATTCAGATTTGGTGCATTAATAATAGAGGTTAGAACTTTGTTTGCAGTGAGCTTATTTGACCATATAAGAAGAAGGGGAGGAGACAAAACTGTCTGAATGAGCTGTCTGAAAAGCTGAATGAGATTTCAGAAGAGAAGTCTTCACACTTTGAACACCACTGGCATTTAAAACTCTCCTTAAACGCTCCTCCTGGTGTGTGTGTGTGTGTGTGTGTGTGTGTGTTTGTGTGTGTGTCCTCAGGTTGATGGGTCACTGGTGCTGTAAAAGCCAATAGTCTCTGTAGGTCTGTGATGTACTGCTTGCTTTCCAGGGGAAACCCTGAGCACTCTGCTAGCTGACGATCTGATTGGATGAGGAAATTGGCTGCAATAATAACCAGGGCTCTCATTAATATCAGTGCAGGGTCCGCAGGGATCTCTTATTCATCTCTCTCTCTCTCTCTTTCTCTTTCTTTCTCCCTCAGTCTGACTCCCACCTTTGTGAATAGCTGAATACATTGAGAATAGAAAAACACTGCGTAAGTAAACACTTGGTATTCTGTTTGGTTACAGGCATCTCTAGTGCCTCTGGTATATGGGGTCTTAGCCTGAATATCTCACACCACATGAAGGATGGTGCACAGTCTCACAATGACAGTTCTTGTGCTATTCTACAGCCTTTTCTTCTTTACAATATCAAATTAAAAATGTGGTCTTTTTTTCCCTGAAGCATAGTTGATCATTTAAAGATAGAAAACAGAAATTGAATATGTGTGTATGAATATCCAGGCAGACAGTATGGGGTTATAAATCTCCCGACTTAGCTGAAGAACAGCAGAGGCAGAAACAACACCAAGAATTGGATATTAGATGCCAGAACAGACTAGACTAATCAGGATTGGACTGGTTCTGATCTACAGATCTGATTCACTGAGATAAATCAGCCTTGTTCACAACTAAAGGGGCAGATTCACTGGACAGTTGCACCAGTTTTGCACAAACCAATTTATTCACTAGCTTCCTACAGTGTAAACAATAAATCCATAAAATAACAGAAAAACTACTGGCAGCTCATTACAAGGGACATTATCCATTTATTTTACAGACATAACTCTAAAACACAATGCAATGCAGTGTCAAATTCAAAATACTGGTAAAACACCTGTAAAAATATATATACGGAAAATGTATTCAAAGTATACAGTACATCGTGCGCTATTTGTACAGATACGTTTAGTTCACAATCTAGTTTAATATTATTTTCATTTATTTCAATTATTTATATTAATTGTTAAAGGGTACATATTAGTGTGTGTTTATGTACTGGTCAAAAGTGAGTTTTTTTTTTTTTTTATGTTGCTGAAAAGGCTGAATTTATGTGATCAAAAATACAGTAAAAAGAGAAATATTGTGAAATATTACAATTTAAAATAACTTTTCTATTTTTATATACTTTTAAAATGAAATTTTATTTCTGTGATGCAAAGCAGTCTTCAGTCTCACATGATCCTTCAGAAATCATTCTAATCTGCAGATTTTTTTATCAATATCTTTTTGAAATAGAAATCTTTTATAATGTTATCAATTCAATTCATATATTAATATATCAATCAATCTATATCTATCTATCTATCTATCTATCTATCTATCTATCTATATCTATATGTATATATATAAAATATAAGGTTCCATGCATGGTTAAGGTTCTTTGTGGAACCATTGATGCCAATAAAGAACCTTTATTTTTAACAGTGTACCGTATACACACACACCATGATCAAAATGAATACATTGTTCTCTGTAGAATCGCACATATAGACTGATACATATCTAGGAACACCAAAGCTCGGCTCAGCTCAGCTTAAGTGTGTGTCTTTTTGCAGTGTTCAGGTGTGTGTGTTTTGCTCTTGAAGGACACAGGTTGGCACAACAGCCAAAGAAGAGCAAGGGCAGGAAGCATGAAATGAACCTGTCTGAGCTGTTCTTAACTCAACACACACACCCCTCTCCAGTAGACAGTGTTCTTTCTCAGATGTCACTCTCTTTAGATGGGAGCGTGCCGCTTTGCTCTAGCTTGCTTGCCTTTGAAGCAGCCCAGAGGTGAGGGCTTTTACAAATCATTTGACAAGAATGTGCCACACTTATGAAGTGATATGTGACTTCAAGGTGTTTCGCTGTTGTGTGTTTGAGTGTGGAGAGGAAGCTTGTAATTGGCTGTGTGGTTTTGGTAGCAGTCTCCAGTCTTGTTTAGTTCTTTGACTATCATAATATGACGCACATTGCCATTGCAGCTTGTTCTGGCAAAGAATAACCCACTGAATATGTAAACTGACACTTTATTTACAGGATGTTTACATAAGTATCAAGCTTTGAGTATGGGAGATGATGATACAAATCCCTTATATTCTTAATTGGAGCTGTTGCCCTTTGTCATCTTCCTCATTATTATTATTTTGTTTTTAGTTTTTTTTTTTTTTTGCTTAGTTTTTGTTTTCTCTCTAGTTTTTAAGTTTATTTATTTACTTAATGTCATTTTATTTTTTATATTATTTTACTTTGTGTAGAAACACCTTTATAATCTTACTTGTCATTTTCCTCTGGGGATTAAAAAATTGTAAACTGGAATTTAAAATTACATTTATTTGTTTATAATTTTTTTTTTAAATCTTATTTATTTTGTATTTATTTATTTTGTGTAGAAGCACTTTTTTATAGTCCTACTTGTAATTTCCTTCTGAGCGTCATGTAATATATTCAACATTGTTGTGTAATACGTAGTTATTTAGAGCAAAATTTTGTACCAATAAGAAGTGAATAAATAATTCATATTTAAACATTTTGGGAGTTGTTACAGTCATAGCTGGTTAGGACACATCTAAGGTGGTGAGTAAACAGTACACAACCCCTTGCTGTCTTACTAAGTGTCTTAAATAAATACTTTGAAATTTAGTCCAGCAACCAGTTCTTCCTCAGAAGTGCTCACTGTAGCAACCTGGTACATTGTAAGCGTGTCTTTGATTCTCAGGGGACTGATAAAGCATCCTGACTCACGGAAATTGCATAAATCCAGCCAATCAGATTGTAACTTGTTTTGGGAATGCTGTCCCAGGCTGAGACAGCTTTTAACAGTAAATCAGCTCAGGTTTTACTGGGTCTTACTTTGGGAGGCCGGTGTAAATGATTTCCGCCATTTCCTTGTGGGGACATATTTATAAACATAATCAAGTTACAGTTATTGTTTTGTTCCTGTTTGATTTGCTAGAAAAGATTTGCTAGGTTTATGGTTTGTGCGAGCCCAAAGCGTGTCAGAGAGCGCAAATTTCATCCTCCTTTTGAGAGGCAGAAATGTCTAGAGAAGCAATATCTCCTCATAAACTGTGTAGAGCCTGAATTACATTGGCAGATACTGTTTCATAAGGTTGTGTGCTGCTTTTTTTGCGGACAACACAAGCACAAAACAATTTGAGAAGCCGTGGCTTCCTCATCTCACTCGCTGAAGTTTCAGAGTGGCGGATGAGCTTTTCTCACTACCTGAGTGTAAACCTCAAATGAAGTGATAATTCAGGACGACAGTCTGATTTCAATCAGCTTCCTTAAGAGAATAGCTGGCTCACAGCTCACCCAGAATTCATTAAGCTTATTGGCTCTTTGTTTGATCTGATAAGATGCATCTTGTGCTCTCCTGCTCTGTCAGTGGCACTGGCCCTCTACCACCAGGCTTTATCTACAGTATGTGTGTTTGTGTTTTTCAGTCTTTCTAATATAAGCAAGACTAATGAAGTACAGTATCATGTCCAGATTATTGACTGGGGCCCATATGGGGCACAGCCTCATTCAAGAGTGGTATAAAGTATAAACAGACCATAATAACTAAAATTAATAATAATAATAATAATAATAATAATATGATGATGATGTTGATAATCAAACAGTTAATCAATGCTAATTTTAATTTAGTAAATATTTTAACCAGTAAGTGAAATTATTTTTTTTCACTATCAATATGAACTGACTTTTAATTATTAATTAAAAAATAAAATACATTTCAACCAGTAAGTGAAGTACTTAATAAATATTAATTAGTTTTTACACTACTAATATAAACTGACAAATATTAATAATAAAAAATGTAAAAAATAATAAAATAAATATTTCAATCAGTAAGTGAAGTAAAAGTAATTGCTTAATAAATATCAATTAAAACACTGACATTTTAGTATTAAAGGAGTCATCGGATGCCCATTTTCCACAAGTTGATATGATTCTTTAGGGTTTTAATGAAAAGTCTATAACATACTTTGGTTAAAATTTGTCAATGGTAGTGTAAAACAACACCCTTTTTACCATGTCAAAAACAGCTCTGTTCACAGCGACCAGTTTCGGTGTCTTTCCTTTAAATGCTAATGAGCTCTGCTAACCACCCCCCCCCCCCTTCCGTGCGGTGACGAGCAGATCTCTGAGGCTGTAAACTTTACCTGCAATTAGCCGCCAAACTTGCTAACTAGCACATTATTAGGAAAGGCCTGTTACATTACAGTACATAAAATTTCACTTAGCACATAAACAGGTGACGATGATGAATGATTTGCAGATCCTGAGCACCACTGACAATCTAATCTTGTAAAATGTGTGGTAAGTATTTCTGCTCTATAGTATAAACAGAGTATGTGCGAACGCGAATCTCGAAAGTGAAAATGAAACTAAAAAGCGATAGTGCATTCAAAAGCAGTTCAGTGCGGGGGGCGACAATGGCATCGTCTATCGGCCCAACCCTATATTACAGTAAAATTAACTTTGTTATTGATTTAATAAAGTATGAGTGACCCCTGCTGGCATTATGTTGCATCATTCACCTTTAATTTTGAGACCATGCCCTTCCCCAGTCAAAGAAATTTTCTCATGCGGAGATATGTTGACATGTGTGCGCGTCTGTGTGTGGAAGCCCACAGTTTCCGAAGTGAGGAGGGAATATTACTGTATTTATTAGTTTCATTACTCTGTAATGACGCTTGCGAACTTGCACTGTGCCGCGAATCAGTCTATTTTAAACTAAAAAAACTGAAGTTTACTCATCCTGCAAGACAAGCAGATGTATGTGTGAGAGAAAATATCATATATCGTGTTGAAAATTAATAACACAGCGGATGATAAGAGTTCCTATTCTTTGTTTTTATTTGAGCTCCACAAGATGTTAGGGCCTACATCAGAACATTCTCTTGCCGTTTACTGTTGCTGTCAGGAACTATTTTTAGCGTAAGGAAAGCATTTAACGAACTTACTTCAAAAAAAGTACCTTAACAAAGCCCTTCAGCCGTGACTTATTCACAATACAGCACAGCCTTTCATTTCTTACACGACTAATAACAAATTATCACAAACATATTTGTCTTTTTAGGAGCCTAATTATTTATTTTCCTATTTTCTGATGCTAATTTACTAATGTTTTTCCATTGTTGCTTAATTAATATCCGGTATGTAGATTGGTTGATGTGATATGTTTGTGGTGCCGTATGGGACCCTGGAGGTGTGTTTCTGTTTGTGCTCTTTGATATTTACTCAGTGTTCAGATTCTTTTTTCCACTCCGTTTTATCCTCAGCGTTCCTGTCTGTAAATATACAGAAGGGATAAAGGGATAAAGAAGCACATCAAGATATTTGAACTTCCCCAGAAGATCTCTCAACGCAGCCATAAAAAAAAAAACCATCAGCTCAGCTTACATTGATAAGTACAGCATTTTGTTGTGTAAACGGATCCGCAAAGCACGGTTTACATGAAAGATGATACATTTACATAAATAAAATGAAATTTTTATTCGCTATCAAAGGAATCCAGCTGTTATAAATAAAAGATTAATAATATTATTCACGCTATTTGGTATCTTCAACTCTGCGGAGACCCCGAGGTCTGGATTATGGTGAAGAGGGATTTGTGAAGCTGAAGATCTGGATCCAGATCCACATCCGGGTCTGATCCAGATCAGACCTCAAGGGGTTTTTAGGGGCAGATGTGTAGTCCTGACATTAGACATGTTCAGGTTTCGGCCATGTTAAAAATGCGCATACATTGGCCAGTTTGTGCGCAAAGCTTAGTGTACAGTGTACCGAACATGAATAATTCACTTTGTTTGACAGCTGGATTGAAAATAAGGGGAGCCATTGGAGACTGTATGTGAGAGTGATCCGCAGAGAACCTTGTGTTGTGTAGAAACCAAAGGAGGATTTTGGGTAGAGCCGCCCAGCAGGGGGATGCGATCTAAAACCCCATAACCTCACTTAGCCTGCCAATAAAATCTCCTATTATTTACTGTTTTGCATACAACACAATTTGCTTTTGAGAAATATTGCGCAGAACAACACATTCACACATGTTTGGAAACACAGGCATCTGTGTTGTGAGTGTATGTGGGTGTAAAGGCTGTGATGGCCGGCTCTAGTCTATAGATAGTCTCTATCTTTGGCGGGGTATGATGTAATGGAGATGAAATATGTTTTCTGACACCGCCAACTTTTAAGCATCATTTTAACAGTCAGAGCCTCTTCGAACAGCAAACTATCACAGTCTCCCTTACTTTCTGCTTTTGCTGTTATTTACCCTTCACCTTCATTTCTGTTCTGTCCTTGGAGACTTTTCAAACGAGTGGAGTGTGTAACAGCTCTGGAATTAAACTTGTCGGCGATGTAGTTTCCTGAATATATTGCAAACTGTAACAGATGCGGCTGTTAGGGATGGACGCTGGTACACAGGTAGCGACAGCAGTGTTGATCATGTAAATGTTGCGGGACTGGGCATGTTCTTGCTAGGGATATATCAGGACCATATTGTTTGTTTGGCCTTTTTTAATTTTAATAGATTTTAATAGATGGGTTGTCCAGATTATATTCAAAATGTGTATTCAAAAGTGACCTGAAGAATAAGATCATAGGTAACACTTTATAATAACTTTCCTTAATAAATTATTAACAAACATAATGTAATATTTAGATTATTAATTTGTGTAAATTAAAACGCTTACAAGGGTTATTATTAACGTTCGTGATTTTAACAGCACTTTATAATTTTCATTTTTAAATCATTGCCGAATATTATATACATTTACATTTACATTTATGCATTTAGCAGACGCTTTTATCCAAAGCGACTTACATTGCATTCAAGTTACAGTTTTTACATTTTATCAGCTCTTGCTTTCCCTGGGAATCGAACCCATGATCTTAGCGTTGCTAGCGCCATGCTCTACTATTTGAGCTACAGGAAATTAAGTATATAATACTTAACAGATCATTAGTTAATATATATTCAAATGGATACAAATATGAGATGTCATTGAGAATGTTTACTAATGAACTATTAAACATTACATAATGATTAACAGATCATTAGTTCACATGGATTAAAATGCAAATATCATTACACCTTGAATTCATATATTGTATGATCATGCGCTTTAGAAGAATGTTCAAATGATTTTAGCAGATATTTCATATTAATGGTCTCTTAAGCATTATATCATTTTTAAGATGTTTTAATTACATTTTAAGTAAAAAAATGTATTTTTTTTTAACTTTTATTATTATTGCAGATATTAAAATATTTAATAGTCAGTCGAAATTGTAATTATGCATGATATAAATTTAATTATCCTTTGCCATCAATTAACGTTCACTTAAATTTAATCTTTAAATTTAAAAAGATTGATTGATTGTTTTTTTATTTATTTTTTTTTATTTTTATTTATACATATATATTATTATTATTTATTTTTATTTTTTATTTTTTGCAGTCGCCACTAAAAATGTCAGAATTCATGTATGGGCATATAGTACTAGGTGTGATTCGTAGCAACAAATATAGTATAAATATATGGTCACACTTTAGTGTGGGGACTAATTCTCATTATTACCATGCCTATTATTAACGTATTGGCTATTTATTAGTACTTATATAATACATATTGTGCATGACTATATTCTACATCCCTAATCTTACCCAATACCTAAACTTGACAACTAGTTAACTTTCTAACTGTTAATAAGCAGCAAATTCGGAGTTTATTGAGGCAAGAGTCATAGTTAATGGTCTGTTAATAGCGAGAATCGGACCTTAAAATAAAGTGTGACCAAATGTACAATAAATAAATATAAATAATTGTAGCCTAACATTTATGTAATGTTCATCAGATGCTCAGTTGAGAGTGTTACGTGGGTTGTGGGCAGCTGGCACTGGTGTGATGTGAACATCCGCTGTGGTGACTGAGGTTTAACGCTGATGTGTCTCATTCTCCATCTGGAAGCTGTGCGCATGCTCACAGATGGCTCCAATGTGTGAGACGTGCACAAGCCCGACTGATCACAGGCGGATTTGCCTCAACTTCCTCAAAGTTTGATTCTCTCATGGTACCAGTGTGGGCTTTTTGGTTTTGTTGCTGTTTTCTCAGAAAGTTGTTCCTTTTGAGGTGGCTTTTACAGAGAAAAAATACTGTTTATTTGAAATACTGAAGCTGGGTTCTGTCAGGCTTGTCTTACTGTATGTGTGCAGGCCTGTTGTCCTGTTAAATCTGTCTTTGAGCTGTTGCCAGTTGCTGAGAAATGTCTACTCAAAGTCATATAGCAGATGTTATTTTTAGTCATTATTAATGAAGACTTTCTCTAATGAGATGGGCTGGGGAAAAAAACAGGGAATGGCATTGGGAAATGACCTGAAACAAAATCAAACTTAGCCTGCACATAGGACGCTACTAGGCTTTCATAACATATATATGACTATATACGTTTTTAAATGTGATATTCTATTATAAGTGCCATCATTTATATACGAGCAGTGAAAGCTACATTATGCATGTTGCCGTTGGTTGGTTCATGTTAGCAGAGGCTCAAGACACTGTGTACAGCGTGTTAAATCATCTTGACTGCTCTCTCGTTGCGTGTGTGCATGTGAAGTTGTCTGATTTTCAGATTAAAGCTGATTTCAGCAGTGATATAAGCAGCTACTGCTTACTGCGTTGAGCTTTCAATGGACATAAGAGCTTTTCGTGGCTTTTTTAACTGCTTGAAAATGACTTGATATGTATAGTTTTCTTTACTATGTTAGTGTAAATCCTTTATCACTTAATAGTGCTTAATAGTGTGTGTGTGTATGTGTGTGTGTGTTTGTGTATTTATTTATTTATTTATTCATGTATGCATGTGTATGTATGTATGTATGTATGTATTTATACAATTATTTTAATCTCTCTTTCCTGGCAGTGTGCGTAAGTTTGTTTTGTTTTGTTTTTTTTGTTCTTTGAAGTGTACATTTGTATGTTCATTTGTATGTTTTTTTTTTTTTTTGCTTTTTGTTTTGTATTGTTCTGCTTTCCTTTGCTTTGTTTTACTTTGTTTTGTTTTGCTTTTTGTTTTGTATTGTTCTGCTTTCATTTGCTTTGTTTTGCTTTTTGTTTTGTAATGTTATGCTTTCATTTGCTTTGCTTTGTTTTGTTTTTCATTTCATTTCATTTTTTTTTCTTTGTTTTGTTTGTTCCTTGCAGCATGCATAAGCTCATCAATCAGTTTGTTTTTATTGTTTTGATTAGTTTTGTTTAGCTCCCTGCAGCATGCATAGGTTCATTAATGAGTTTGTTTTGTTTTTTTTTTGTTTTTTTTTGTAAGGATTTTGTCCTTGTCCTTTAGCTTGTTCACTAGCTCTATAACACTATATTCTGTGCAAGTAGAATAATATTTATTATAAAATATACGAAACATTTTCCAGGTAATAATAATAAATATAATAAATACAGTGACCAAAATAAATCTTTTAATTTTGTCTTTATAATATTATATTTACTGTTTGTCTCAGGTAGTATACATGAAAATACATAGTTACCTTTTTTTTGGAAATTGCACTAGCATATATAGAGAACCCAGAAGGTCTTTAAAGTTGACTAGTGGTTCAAGCAGAAGTGATTTTAAGCATTAGCGGCACACTATAAAACTTTCATCTGTTTTTACATTTTCTGCCTGTCTGTCTGCTAATTTAACCTCCCACAGAGGCAGCATGGCATACAGCCCAGCTCTGTGTGTGTTCACACTGGAAAATGACAGTTTAGAAAACAATATGCCCATGAGTGTTAATGCAAGAAAGACTTAGACATGCAATTATGCTGTTGAACAAGACAAATTGAAGGAAATAGTCAGATAATACTGTACAGGGAAGAGAGAGAGTGAATGAGGAACAGGATAACAAAGGAATGAGAAAGAGTCTGAGGAAAAATGTGTCATGGGAGCGAATGAGTTTGAGATGGACGGCATAATAAAGTGGAACAATGACATGGGGTCAATCGGATTTTGGCCCACAGAGATAAAGACGAGGGCATGTGAGCAAATGAGAGCAGGAGTCAGTGACATTGATCCAGCCAATAGCTGTGCTCTAGCACGATGACATCACAGTGATGGGCGGGAGCAGGAGGGAGGGGATCCCTGTGGTGAATCCATAACTGGTTTACTCTGTGCTGATTACATGTCAGGATTTCTTTATTTGTTTGTTTTTTGTTTGCCTGCATTTGGTTGCATGCTGAGGGGGGAATTCACTAAGAATGCATGACGCCAGCTGATAGTGCCATGTATTTGCATGTATTAACTTGCGTTTGCATACAGTATATGTGCAGTTATAGTATTCTTTCAGTGCATTTAGCACTGGATTGCATGGATTCATTCTTTTTTAAATTAATTGTAGACCTGTACATTGTGCAAACCTCAAGTGTGCATGAAAAACTGACTTGAACACAAGTAGCAGACCATTAACGTGTGTCGTTGTCAGGCCCGGATTAACACAGTGTAGTGCCCTAGGGGTGACCACATTTGAAGTGCACCCCTCCTCCCCCTCAAACATTCAGGAGCACCTTCCTAGACAGCAAGCAGTGTCGGCCCAGATCCGCCCACATCTGGCCTGCATGGATTTCACGTGGGCCAGATGTGGGCCGGATCTGGGCCAACACTATGTTGCTGTCTGGGTTCTGATCAATAATAAAAATTAGCCTTCCCATTACAAGGTAATATTTGACTCCTTAAAGTGATTTACAGGGGCATTTTTTGTAATGCCATTTGTTTCCCTTAATTTTATTAAAGGTAGGCTATGTCATTGTCAAATTCAAAAATGTATATTTTCCCAAAATTTATATTTTCCGCCGCCCCCCATTGGCCCCCCAAATTTGGAATCTTATCACACCAAACAATTTTGGGTGAAATGCGCAGTTTGTCCTGTAAACTATATAAAAAGCAAAACAGCTGTTAAATTCAAATCTGCGTTCGCTGGCTGGCACAGAGCCAGAGACACACGTTTTTAAAGCGCTGAGCATTATAACCAATCACATACGATTCTGTTGACTTTATGAATGCAAGGACCAATCAGAAGCGTTCAGATGAGTCATCGCCGAAGCGTCACCGCGCGCGCTCGCTGACTGAATTCTCTGGTGAATTCTCTCATCAGAAATAACAAAGTGAAGATGTACGAATGTAAGTAAGATATTAACTTCACAGTGTAAACAGCTTTAGAGATTATTATGGGAGTTTCTGAGAGTGCTTGAACTCGCTGGACTGAAGTGAAAATGTTCTTTGGTAATGTAAACGTTCTTTGCTCTTTTTGTACAATGAAGGTGTTATGGGCTAATTAGTAACTTACGATGTTTTAATTAAATCCACATAAAATACAAAGTCAGTCGTATTATATGTTTATGGTATGACACTCATTTCATGGTATGACATCTGTTACTTAAGTAAAAAGCAAAGTTTATATTACACTATTAGGATACTTTGCCTATCGCCCATTATAGATCAACTAACATAATCTGTAAAGGTGCAAAATGCTTTTACTTACACATATTTGAGAATCGAGATATTTCATGATATATTTTGGGAATATTTCGAATAAAAAAATAATAATACATAATACATGTTATAGATTACTTCTAGAGATTGCAATGATACATGACATGGTAAAAAATGACTGAATTAATAATACTTAAAGTAGGTTAGCATGAATTTTAAATTTGTGCCCCCTAAAAGCACAAGTGGCCCCTGTCTGCCCCCACCCACAGTTACTGTGGACTAGAACCACCCCTGCCGCCACGTTGATGACCTGACCCAGTCGCAATTCTTTATATGCGTGCATATATTTGATATTCTCTCTGTATATATTGTATCATTAACTGTTCATTTTCTATGCATCTGTATCTCTTCCAGCAAAATAATATATACAAAACATGAAAAATATTTTAAAGGTCTTGTCATTATCGTAATCACTTGGTGCCCCCCTATTGGCTGGTGCCCCAGGGCACTCACCCAGTCCCGTCTATGGATAATCTGGCCCTGGTCGTTGTGTGTTATACTGTATATGGAGCTTTTACTGGTCCAGGTGTTTTGTGATGTTATGCAGCAGTACCGCTTTAGTCATGCTGCATAGTATTCAGTCAACCTGATAAAATGTTGATTTACGCACACAGATACACGCACGTACACACACACACACACTGACAGCATGAGATGACACTCACCGATGTGTGAACACATCAAACTTTGTCAGATAGTGTTGGTAGCTGATGCTTTGCTGTGGACTGTGAAGGCAATATTTGCTTGAAATCAATATAGTAGTTCAACAGCCTCTCTCTCTCTCTCTCTCTCTCTCTCACTCATCCGCTTATGTTTTTACACTCAATCTCTACCAATGATCATGTATCTGATTTATTAGGTCATTAGAATTCTCGGTGTATCTAATATCATCGGTTTGAATGTCATTTTACACTATAATTCTGGCAGTTATCAAAAATGTAAACCCTGAATGGGTTTATTTTGCAATAATGATTGGCTGAAAGTGCATTGTCCTCTTATCCAAATTACATGGTTGTTTACTGAATAAAAGATGAATAGACATTAAATATTGATTGGAGCTTATTTTATGTGAGAAGAAAGACAGTTTGGAGAGATACAGGCAATATGAAACTAGCACAGCTATGTACGAAATCAGTTGCCTGGGTCAGCGTTCAATTAATGTCATCAAGTATTGCACAGAGCCCTGCATGCAGTAAGAGATCATTAGAGTTCTTTTGTATATCTGATGTGATTTTTTTTTTTGCATTATTTAATGATAATTTAATTCATTTTATTGTTCATTCAGAAATGTATTTAACCAGCATTATAGTCCACAGATTTAAAATTCTTTACCTTCTTTTTGTTTTTTAGATTCTATAATTTCTTTAATAATTTTGTCTTTCTAAGATAAAATTATATAGCAATTAGTGTTGTCAAAAGACCCGGTACTTCGGTACCAAGTCGGTACTAAAGAAATGAAAATGTCACGGTACCAGGTTTTTTGAAGTACCGGTGGTACCGAGTACCCGTTCGACCCGGTTCTTTGCGTATGATTTCCGCGATGCAGAAAATGCGGACGGAATCTCGGAATCCAGTTATAAAAACGGAATTTACAGTTTAACACGGAATTTGTCAAGGTAGGTCATTACACTTAGATCAAATCGCGATATGGACCAGTATCTGCAAATATTAAGCCGCAAAAGTCGATTCAAATGTGAATCCTGTATGTTCTGCGAGTCTCTGTGTGAATGAATGAACGGCAGAGACCCGCGGTTTTGTTTACTATACACTGAAGCGCCAGTGACACTCGCAGTGATTTCAGCATCTGCCATCTCAGTGAGGAAATAAATACATAAACAACATCTCCAGAACTGCTCTGAGAGTCACCTCAGAGCATTTTACCGTTTCATTGAGTAAAACCAGCGTCAATTTAAATGTATTCACGGCAACCCGTCAAAATAAAAGTCCGGTTTAACTAAAGACTTTGTACCATTAGGCTACTATTATTTAGTAGAATGTATGTGATAGGCTACTGCTACTACTGTTGAAAAATTAATAAAACTTTATTTTTAAGAAATAATCACTCAATATTTCTTCCATGTTTTAGTTTTAATTTTAATAGTAGCCTAAATCCCCTTTATTTACCAAAAAAAAAAAAGTTTAAATTTCATTAATTAAAAGACAAATTAAATTTGGGTGAAATTTGTTTACTGTTTTTCATACTTTTATTACTTGCGGAAAAACTTGAAACACAATTTTAAATAAGTATAAAGAATGGCATTGATTTTTATACATTTTATTTTTGTTTGACTTTATTAATTTAAAAAAATTTTGTTTTTTAATTAGCATGTTTTTGTGTTTTGCTTTGGTACCGAAATTGGTACCGAGAACCGTGGATTTTCACTGATACAAAAATTTTGGTACCGTGACATCCCTAATAGCAATATAAATCATTGACCCCAAACATTTATATAGACTTAGAAAAAAGTAATACTTTGTTAGCAAGGACACAAAAGTGATTAAAAGTGACAGTAAAGACATTTATAATGTTATAAAGGAACATTATATTTATCAAAGAATACTAAAAAAGTATCATGGTTTGTTACAAAAATATAAAAAATATTATCGTGTGACACTGAAGACTGATGCTGAAAATGCAACTTTGCATCACAAGAGTAAATTATATTTTAAATTACATTTAAATAGAATATAACAAAATATAAAATTTTAATTTGTAGTAATATTACTGTTTTAATCAAATACTGTAAATAATGGCTTGGTGAACTTTTTGTAGATGTACGGCATAAACATAAGCCATGCAGCAGTATATTTTGCGATAACATAACTTAAATGGCCATCTCTCAATTAAATAAACAAATAAACAAACGGACATGAAATAGTTTGGATTTTAATTTTATTATTTGTGAAGAGAGTGTAGGGACATGAAGACATGAAACTAGTGCAGCTTTGTAGAATATTGGTTACTTGCACCAGAGGTCATTTATAGAAACAAAATATTAACTTAACTGAAACAAGAGAGCTGTTGCAATAATAAATAACCAATATCAGATCATTAGAATTATTTTGTGAAGTAATATGATTATTTTGCATTATTTAATGCTGATGTAATCTGTTGTATTGTTCATTGATAAATGTGTTAAACCGGCATTATAGCCTACAGGTTTGATGCTTGAAATGCTTAATCACAGCACACATCTAACCTCTCTCTCTCTCTCTCTCTCTCTCTCTCTCACGCTCTCTAATCCTCTCTTGCATCTCCCCTCCCCACTCTCCCTCTCTCTCTCTCTCTCTCTCTCCCTGTGCTGGTGTGTGCGTGCGCGTGTGCCAGCAGCTCCCTGTGTGTGTGTGTGTGTGTGTGTGTGTGTGCGCGCGTGAGGGAGGCACTATGCAGTCGGAGCTCCACACACACAGAGCATGCCTGTGAGTGCGGGCTCGGGCAAACATGAGCCTTCCCAGCCCAGAGATCGTCCACAGCAGCAGCCCGAACTCCCGTCTGAGCCCCCCTCTGCCCTCCCCCTCTCCTCTCTCCCTCTCTCGCTGCCTCTCTCTCTCCCTCTCCTCATCTACTCTCGCCCTGCGCAGCCTCTTCCCCGCCACCTCTCCAGCACCAGCCGGGGGGACATCTCCCGCTCTCCGCACGCCGACGTTTGCCGAGCGCCGGCCGGCCCCATGGAGGAACCCCAGGGCAACACACTGGTCGTCCGCATAGGCATCCCTGACCTGCAGCAAACGGTGAGTTCTGTCAGCGCTCAAACTCTCTCTCTCTCTCTCTCTCTCTCTCTCTCTGTCTTCTATTGCCTGTCCTGTTCTCTTCTCTTTCAAGCATGCACTTGATTGTTCTCTTTCTTTTTGTACCTTTTTATCCTCCTGGCTCTTTTTGCTCTTGAACGCAACCCGTCTTCATTAGTGCGACTGCGGCGGACTTTGAAAACTGGGCACTTGGAGAGAGACGGAAAATCAAAGGTAGATACAGTGACAGGCGGGTTATCGGAGCTTTACTGTAATTCACAGGGACTTTTTCCCGCCTGTCGCGAGGCTGTCAGACTTGTCAGTTGGGTTGCAGCATATTGTACCGTGTCCCCAGGGCCCTTTGGAGCAACATATGGTGCTGATGGATATGAGAGCGCCGTGTTGAAGTGCAGTTACTCACCTGTTCCTTTTGGACAGATACAGGTGTTACGGGTTGCAGGTGGCATATTTAATTTAATCTTTTTTTTTCAGTATTGCACACACTGAAGCCAGGATTTGGAGGCATGCTTGAACTTTGAGTGCATATGAGCATGGCTTTCATTTCTTTTTTTTAACCTGAGGTTAGTTGTGACGTGTTGGGGGCATTTAAACGTGTGATTTGCAGAGACCGGAAGTCATTCGATTTCGGTGAGAACTGGCGATTTTGATACATGACTGGACGAGATGAGCATCTGTTTCCAATTTGTTCTCTGTAGTACCGAGCGACAGCTAACCATGAGCATTCCCAATACAAATATACTATACTTATGATATATACACTCGCGTTCAAAAGTTTGGTGCTGGTAAGATTTTTTTTATCAAGAAAGTCTCTTATGGTCACCACCAAGGATGCATCTATTTAATCAAAAATGCAGTAACAACAGTAATTTTATGAAAATATTTTATGTTCCAATATATTTTAAAATGTAATTCATTCCTGTGATGCAAAGCTGAATTTTCAGCGTCATTACTCCAGTGTCACACGATCCTTCAGAAATCATTCTAATATGATGATTCACTCTTATTATTAATGTTGAAAACAGTTGTGCTGCTTAATATTTTTGCGGAAACCATGTTTTTTTAAATAGAAAAGAACAACATTTATTTAGAAGTATTTTTAATGGTGTAAATGTCTTTACTGTCACTTTTGATTTCATTTAATGTATCCTTGCTAAAAATCTTACTGACTCTAAGCCTTTGAATTGTAGTAAATGTTGCTTGCTAAAAAAAATAAAATACATTTAATTGGAATACACAGCTAATTTTGAATGGATGTCAAAGGACAGGTGCTAACAGAGCCATGCTAACTATCCAAACCTTGACCCCTTGGAGCTGAGCAGGGTTTGTGGGATTGACAGCAGTGTGGAGTATAATGTGAGAGCCTCAAAAATGCTTTATGCTTTATACCTTAATGCAAATAATAGGTAGCTGCCAGCCAATGGCTGTGAGGATCTCAAAACGTCTTGAAATTTACCAGTAGTGCTGTAGCTTCTGGTTGGTTCTATATTCTAACATTATATGTTTAATTTCTGCACTTTAATTATAGCTCAACTATGGCTGGGTTAACAAAAGTGTCACTTATGCACAATTACAGCAATTACAAAAATGTACATATGTTAAAATGCCTAAAGTGTATGTATGATGATTGAATTGACTCTGTTTTGAAAGCAATCATTGACCATTCCGAAGACATCCAAATGTGGCATATCTGTGGTGTTTAAGCCAGTGTTTCCTTTTTTAGCCAGTGACCTCCATTGGAAATACGCTGAGCAAATGTGCAAACAATGAAGTTCACGTGATCCTGACACAGATGAATATGACAGTTGAGTTGAAACACCTATTAGTGACCAACAGTAACTGGTTAGTAATTAGTAGCTCATTGTGGGTGGGTTTATTTCTGTTGGGTTATGGATGGTCCGTGCCCATTTGTTCAGGTTCCAGTCTGAGGTTTAATTGTTTGGATTGAGATGGAGCTGATTTTGTGTTCCAAGAATATAACCAAATATTCTAGATCGGGGAACCAAATGGAAAGGTTGAAGACATTATCATTTTGATTGATGAATACTGTGAATATTGTGCGAATCTATGTGTCCAGCCCTGGTTGAGTTGGTTAGTTGGTCATAAGAAATTATGTTGCATGTTTCTCAGCCTGTTTAGTTGATTCCTTTGGTGCATTTGATGCCTGTGAAGTGAGTAACTGCAGTAGAATGAGTGAGCATCAGATCAATGGCTCATTCTGCCTGTCAGAAATGTGTTTCTCCTTGAATCTTTCATCCTCGCTCTCGGCGCTGTATGAGTGTGCATCGGTGACCATGCATGCATTAGTGTGGACTTCTGGTTGCATGTGAGTGTGTAAGCGTGTGGTGATGTGTCAGAGCCTCATTAAAAGCAGAAAGCCATAGTGTTAAGCGTGAGCGTTGTCCTTTAGCAGGGCCTAAGTCTCTATGTTAATAACGAGAGGTGAATGAGAGCAGAGAGAATGTGTTAAATGCCAGATTTTCACTGGCGCATCCCACCGCCACACGCCTTTCAAATGCTAACTCGCACCCGCTTAAATGCTGATAGTATCTTTGGGAGCATTATAATCCAAATAAACAATATCAGATTGCAATCTCTATTCTCATATGCCCACATCCAGCTCCTGAGAGCACGAGAAACTCTGAGAAATCATGAATGTCTCGCACAGGTATATATGCATTTTTGAGGGGCAAGGGTTTTGGTGTTTTGTTAGATCAGAGGTTTTCAAACTTTTTGATGTGAAGGACAACCAACTATGATGGTCCTCTTATAAGAGACCCCCCTTCCTAAATTATAATGCACAATTTTTTTATATAATAAAGTGTGTGTAATATATACGATTTGATAAGTGTTGACCTGTTTTATTCAATTTATTTATTATTACTATTATAATAATGGTAATGATTATTATTGCTCTTTCATAGCTCAGGATATATAGTCTCAGTTATGTTTTAAGCATCAACTTTGTCACATATGAGATAATTATTGTCATTATATTCAACATTGAGCATATAGTGTTTTAAATTTAAATAATATAATATGATTGATATGATTATAAAGTGCTCTGGGTGTACAGTAGTACTAAAGCACTATATAAATGCCTCACTCAGTATTCAAAATAATACTCAGATAATTCACCTTGAAATGATACTGCTTTGCATGGACATATTTAAAAATTAATTGAAACATCATCTTTTGCCTTCAGTTGAAAATAAAAAGTGTACTTTTTTTTTTTTTTTTTAAATCCTCCATTGACGTCTGTATTCAGGTTCTTTATTCATCTTTTGCAGAACTGCCTTTGGCAGTGATTACAGCTGCAAGACTTACTCTAAGTAGGTTGTGCGTCTTCTGGATTTGCAGAACTGGATTTGGTCAGTTATTCCTGTGTCCTCCATGGAGATGCTTTGTGGATCATCTGTGAACTGTAATCTTCAGGTCTCTGAACACATTTTCTGTGGGGTTTAAATCTTGGCTTTGACTGTGCCAATTAGAGACGTCCAGAAAAATGTCCTCACAGCAAGTATTGGTCATTGTCGTAGTCTAAGGCTGGTGTTTTTTTTTTTTCATTGCAGATTTCTTTTTGTTCCATTCAGTTAGCTCCTTCAGATAATCATCTCCCAGTTTTAGCCCAAAAGCTTCCTGTTCCATGAACCTGCTTGACTCATGGTTTTAGTGATTTTTGCAAGCCAAAGAGAGAGATGCTTCTCTCATCAGATCTAGGAAGCTTTTTCTATGGTCTTCTCAAAGTCCTGGAAGTGCCAGTTGGCTAAGACTAGGTTCTGGCACAGGTTTAGTAAACAGGAGTGGCCAGGGTCCTCATTACTCTTTTTGGATGGATAATCAGTCTTTGGGGTTTTAAACGTCTTTCATTTTTTCAATGATGGTCTCCACACTGCTTTTAGAAACCTTCAACATTTTGTCATTATATACTATATGACCTCATGTGGATGAGTGTGTGTTTATGCATGTACAACCAATTGAACTATGGATGTCTTGTGCACTTTATTTGTATACTTTCTAAAAGCTAGTTATCACAAGCATTCATTTTATAGCTAGAAAAATAATTATAGTCAATAATAAAAGTGTCCCTTCTTAAATGAAAGTCAAGATAAAAAGTGCAAGTTAAAAAGGTTTGAATCGTTTCTGAAAGGTTTATACCTGAAGAGTTGTGAAGGTTTGGTTGCACTCATTTTGCAAATCCCTCACCTTGCATTAATGTCGCATCTGCTTACAGTTTGTCTTGCGAGCGTTGTTGGCTGTGTTCACTGCAGGGTGACTTCCAAAAGACTGTGTATATTAATAAAAAGAGAGGAAATACAAAGAAGTAAAGGAAAAGGTGGAGAAAAAAATGATGCCTAGAGAAGAGCACATGTCTCTGGAGGGTTTTGGTTAAGGATTTCAAAGTGTGACAAAAGCCCTATTCCCTGACGTTAATCGCAGAGGGACACCTGTGATGTACTTACACATGGTACAGACTACAGGGACCTCACTGCTGGTTACGTCCTCAAAATGTTACGTTTTACAGTACATTACAAGCGAAAGTTTGACTGTATGTGTGTGGGTGTGTGCACTTTTCATCTCAGGTAAAAGGATGACTAAGGAAACTAACCTGCTCGTATCTCTTGTGTGAAATTCAAATAATTTCCCAAAGAGAACTGATGTTCATGTCTTCAGCTTTTCCTTTTTCACATATTAGTTTTGCTTAAAGGAAGAGCTCCCTCAAAAATGAAAATTGTTATTATTTTCTCACCCTCATGTCGTTCCGAAGCCTTATGACTTTTTTTCTTCTTGGGAATACAAAAGAAGACATACTGCGTAATATCTAGACTATTCTTTTTCATAATGGGGACTGGGACTGTTTAGCTCCACCAAACGATAAAAAAGCCACACAAAAGCAGTCCATATGACTCATGTGTCTTTGTGTGAAATTTAAGTCATTACTAGGTAGCTTTAAGTAGTTCTCAAATCTCATGCGTCAAGATTCGTTGTGCTAGATTTGACATTAATATCACCTGACATTAGTGACGTCAAACTTCTTCGCATGCCGTATGTGAAGGCTACACTGAGGGGATTTTTAGTAAATAATTACTTATATTTTGGTCTGCTACTCAAACAAAGATGTCTTCTGAAGATTTGGAATATATTGCAGTACTTTTATGCTGCTTTTTCATCATTTTTCTAGCTTGACAATCCACATTATGAAAAAGAACATTCTGCAATATTTCTCCTATTGTGTTCCACAGAAGAAATAAAATCATACAGGTTTGGAACGACATGAGGCTGAGTAAATGATGACAGAATTTTCATTTCGGGTGAACTATCTCTTTATTGGTTTCATATTGACTGCCAATCCCACTCACAGAGATGTCTGGCGTGAGGTAGTTCATTCAGGTTGATTACCCAGCTGAGCCGTGCTGCTCAAATATATGCAATTTGCCATTAAAGCAAAACTTGATCTTGTGTCTCTGCTTCAACAGCAGCTCCCAAAAGCTGGCTGAGAAAGGAGCCAATCACCGATGTCAGTTTTGGAGATCTGCAGAATGTATTCAGGAACATCTGCATGTATTTTTCCATGTATTGAAAGATGTTTGTTGGCTTCATCGCCTGAGAGTACTAAGCAGTCAATGTAACTTGTTCACTGTATAATATTTTGGAGCCATATAGAAGCTTTGTGCGAAGAGTTGTTGTTGTTTGGCAAGCATGAGTAATATTAGAGCAATTTTCAGTGAATATCATCTTAAAGTTTGATCTTTTTATCACATAAAGCTATCATCTGACTTTAGAATACTTGGAATAAAGTCATATATTTCATGTCATATTTCCATGTCAGAAGAGTGACGGCTCATAGCTCATTCCTTTCAAGGGCTCAAACCTGAGCTTTAACCACTGCGTCACATTATTACTGAGTACAGAAATGAGTAGATTGTGGAATTTGAATATGTTTTCTAGAGTTTTAGGCATTGTTATCCGTGCCATTTTTTATCTTTTTGTATTTTG
>NC_081172.1:5512500-5570000 GCF_012432095.1 Onychostoma macrolepis | reverse complement strand
TATGGCTTTGTAATGATCAGCCTAACAGGGTTACAGCTTAGTGCGATTCTCAAATCAGAAAGACTGTGATTTCATTAAATAAATATATGCGCTGTGTGTTTGAGAGTGAAGCGCAGTGCGAAGTTCTATTACACGTGAGCAGCTTATGATCCAGTGTTTTCAGTGTCTCGGTTTGCTGTAAATTCTACATTAGCAGAGAAGAAAAATGGGAAAAAATTACATTTTGATCAAACATTGATTAAACATTTATTTTCTTTCTCATACTCTTCTGGACATTTATTAAGAAAGTAATTACAGTATGATTAATTTTGTTTCATTTGGCTTTACTGTCTTACAGTGAATAGCAGCATAGTTTAAACAAAACCTCCTGGAAACTAGTGCCAGGTATTTGGAGTCAGTCTTGATGTTGTGTTCCAGAACGATATCTGATGTTATTGAGGCGAGACGGCATCATCCGAGCTTGAGACAGACTGATGGGTCTGAGACAGCAGAATCTCTGGAAGACTGGTGGCTGACTGCAGCTGTCCGATCTAATGCTCGTCTTGGACTTGCCACTCAGGATCTGATTATTTTTGGATTAGCATTATTAGCATTGAGTTGTGAGCATATTAGCCCCACGTCGGCTGCCCTGCTGCTTAATAAAGGCCATTAATTGAGAGCAGCTTTTGTTTGGACCTCAGCAGAAGAGATTAGCCGTTCACCTCAGCCACAGCAAGATGTCTAAATGACATAAAGAGCCTGCTTTCCATCCATCGCTGTCGCCATCTCCGTCTCATTCTCTTTCTTTCTTTTTCTGTCATTCTCTACTTAAATAGAGGTGATGGATGCATTATTAACACCACAGCATGCTTGCAACAGTAATGCGTGGTCATAAATATGCTTTTAACTCACAACGTTCAATGGTGTCACTTCACGAGGGTCGTCTTTTTCTTTCACACTTTCTGTTTGATCATTTAGCCTCCCTTTCTTACGCTGTCAACGCTACATCGAGACATCCTAGTCTCCTGTGTTCTCTCTGTCTGCATTTCAGAAGGCATCTTGCCCCCTCTTCTGGCACACACGATCGCTCGGCACGACGATGCCATCCATCACGGAGGAGATGGAGATGGGGGGCTTCGTTTGCGGAGGCGTCTCACGTTCTTCCGATGCTATTTTTAGCTCATTCAAACCCAACCTGCACTAGCATGTCTGCCGCGGACTCTCCCTGCCCGTCTGGACACGGCGCACACTCACATTCACACAAATGAGAGCTGGGTTTTAGGACTGAATGTCTGGAGCTTGTTATTCAGGTGTGTCCTGCATTCATCTGAGCAGGTGAAGGGAGCCGTCCCCGGTAGACTCTGGGATTGATATGCATATGGCACTGAGAGCAGACCTCATCTGAGATTTACGCTGCTCCGGGCATTTTCACTTTCCTTTGTTTTTTAAGCGGAGCTTAAGCTTTCTTTTCCCTCTGAAGCTTTGAAAGCAGGAACGATGTAAAAACATTCCATTAGTATGCCTATATATGTGTGTGTGTGTATCAGAGGTTGCATTAGACTTTAATATTATCCGTCATCTTGACGGACAGGGTCGTAAAAATTCCGTCATAATCTATTATTACCCGTCATTTTAATTATAATAACCCATTTAATTGCTTTTATTTTTGTTCACGTTTTCATTTTTAATAATGAACCTAAAGGACCATCATATTGGCTTATGCATTTATGTATTTATGAAGAGAACGGAGACTGCGTCAGTGACAGCGGAGGACACTTAAAACAACAAAATATGCTAGTGCTGGATAAAAAAAATAATAATAATAATAAAACCGATTTCTCTGTTTTAATAGATTCTTATTTTTATGAACCAATATCGTTTCTTAACTCCCAATCTATGCTGTTTTCATTTGATGAATGCACAGTAACGTTAGACAATCGGCTAAACTTTGTGCGTTGTTACTTTTGAAATGAAATGCAGTCTCAGGTTTCAAATTCTGTCCATTTTATTAAGAAATTCAAGCAATAAATACCGTTTTGGCTTTAATGTGGCGTGATAGATCGCTGTAGACACCTCAGATCAAACGATTCGCTTTACTATACTCGCCTGTGAGTAATCAAAGACACAGCAAAAGACCTTTATTTTTGTTCTGGAGACGATCGCGTGCTCTGCTGCCTCACTGGAGCGCACTCGGCACCAACTGGACAGGGCTGGTAATTACAGTTATAAATTACAATAGATCACCCTCAGTGTGTGTAATCTGCCAAAGTGACGGACGGTCACTGCTAAAAAAGTCACTGCTAAAAAAATTCCGTCAATGACGGAGAATTTTCGGTTAACACGACCTCTGGTGTGTATATAAATATATATATATATATATATATATATATATATATATATATTAGAAGTCGACCGATGAATCGGCACCGATAGTTGATTGCCGCAACTATCGGTTATCGGCAAAAATCCATGCCGATAGTTTTCCGGTTTGCAACCGTTGCTGGAGTGGCTGAGAAGGGTCCGCTGGCATTATACAGTACGAGAGCAGCCTCTAGAGGCAGAAATCACTGACAGCACGTGTTGTTTATTTTGACACGTGACACTGCGCGCTGCACAGAAAAGCCGACAGAAAAGCCTGCCGCGGAACAGAGCGCCATTCACATAGTTTTCTATTAAATTACATTATATTTGTCCCAAATCGTTGTGAATGTACATAATGACTTCACCCTAGGCTATAAATTATGTATTGTGCATTTTTCAGCAAAACGTTTGTCTTTCCATGGCACTAATAAAGTCTGTCTGCTTCATATAGAGAGCTGTAATAGATCGCGCTTTCTCTTTCCGCTTGCTCTGTTTTACACCCAACTTCAAATTCATTTATGCCACATTGTTCATTCTTGATGCAAACTTATGTCCGTTTGGTGATTAAATAAATTGTTTTAGACCGCCACTTGAATTGAATGCAAAGCGTCTGGTGTGTGTGTGTGTGTGTGTGTGATACCTCTGAGTTCTCCTAGACGCAGCGCTGCGCTTTTGCCCGGTGTGTGACTAACTTTTTTTTTTTTTTGGATTAGATAATCATCAAGTGTTAAAAAATAGAAGCAAATAAAGTGTGTTAGTACACATACAATATCCATATGTATGTAATTTTAATGCTATGGCCTTGTGTAGATATTTAATAATGGCCATCTTTAAGCATGATTGTTGAAATTAAATGGTAACACTTAACAATAGTCCATTCGTAGCATTAATGAAAACTGTAGAAGTATCGTTCCTTGTTAGTGTGTTCATTTCAACATTCACTATTAGCTACTAATAGGCTACATTTTAAAATTTTAGAGTTTCTTCTTTTAACATTAGCAAACTATAAAATAACTTTAATGATCAATATAGTAAATAATATTAATATTTTTATTCATTTACAAAGTATGGTTCAGTACTGTTTTAGTGCTTTTTAAAAAAAAAAAAAATAGTAAAGCACTAGCTTTCTTTCAGTATCCATTTTGAAAACTATCGGTTGGTTAATCGGTATCGGCCAGTGGGGTCCAACCTAGCTATTGGTATCGGTAAAATCCACTATCGGTCGACCTCTAATATATATATATATATATATATATATATATATATATACATATACAGTATCTCACAGAAGTGAGTACACCCCTCACATTTTTGTAAATATTTTATTATATCTTTTCATGTGACAACACTGAAGAAATTACACTTTGCTACAATGTAAAGTAGTGAGTGTACAGCTTGTATAACAGTGTAAATTTGCTGTCCCCTCAAAATGACTCAACACACAGCCATTAATGTCTAAACCGCTGGCCACAAAAGTGAGTGCACCCCTAAGTGAAAATGTCCAAATTGGGCCCAAAGTGTCAATATTTTGTGTGGCCACCATTATTTTCCAGCACTGCCTTAACCCTCTTGGGCATGGAGTTCACCAGAGCTTCACAGGTTGCCACTGGAGTCCTCTTCCACTCCTCCATGACGACATCCTCCACCTTCCATTTGAGGATGCCCCACAGATGCTCAATAGGGTTTAGGTCTGGAGACATGCTTGGCCAGTCCATCACCTTTACCCTCAGCTACTTTAGCAAGGCAGTGGTCGTCTTGGAGGTGTGTTTGGGGTCGTTATCATGTTGGAATACTGCCCTGCGGCCCAGTCTCCGAAGGGAGATGATCATGCTCTGCTTCAGTATGTCACAGTACATGTTGTTATTCATGGTTCCCTCAATGAACTGTAGCTCCCCAGTACTGGCAGCACTCATGCAGCCCCAGACCATGACACTCCCACCACCATACTTGACTGTAGGCAAGACACACTTGTCTTTGTACTCCTCACCTGGTTGCCGCCACACACGCTTGACACCATCTGAACCAAATAAGTTTATCTTCGTCTCATCAGACCACAGGACATGGTTCCAGTAATCCATGTCCTTAGTCTGCTTGTCTTCAGCAAACTGTTTGCGGGCTTTCTTGTGCATCATCTTTAGAAGAGACTTCGTTCTGGGATGACAGCCATGCAGACCAATTTGATGCAGTGTGTGGCGTATGGTCTGAACACTGACAGGCTGACCCCCCACCCCTTCAACCTCTGCAGCAATGCTGGCAGCACTCATACGTCTATTTCCCAAACACAACCTCTGGATATGACGCTGAGCACGTGCACTCAACTTCTTTGGTCGACCATGGCAAGGCCTGTTCTGAGTGGAACCTGTCCTGTTAAACCGCTGTATGGTCTTGGTCACCGTGTTGCAGCTCAGTTTCAGGGTCTTGGCAATCCTCTTATAGCCTACGCCATCTTTATGTAGAGTAACAATTCTTTTTTTTTTTCAGGTCCTCAGAGAGTTCTTTGCCATGAGGTGCGATGTTGAACTTCCAGTGACCAGTATGAGAGAGTGAGAGCGATAACACCAAATTTAACACACCTGCTCCCCATTCACACATGAGACCTTGTAACACTAACGAGTCACATAACACTGAGGAGAGAAAATGGCTAATTGGGCCCAATTTGTACATTTTCACTTAGTGGTGTACTCACTTTTGTGGCCAGAGGTTTAGACATTAATAACTGTATGTTGAGTTATTTTGAAAGGACAGCAAATTTACACTGTTATACAAGCTGTACACTCACTACTTTACATTGTAGCAAAGTGTCATTTCGTCAGTGCTGTCACATGAAAAGATATCATAAAATATTTACAAAAACGTGAGGGGTGTACTCATACGTCTATTTCCCAAACACAACCTCTGGATATGACGCTGAGCACGTGCACTCAACTTCTTTGGTCGTCCATGGCAAGGCCTGTTCTGAGTGGAACCTGTCCTGTTAAACCGCTGTATGGTCTTGGCCACCGTGCTGCAGCTCAGTTTCATTTTGAAGGGACAGCAAATTTACACTGTTATACAAGCTGTACACTCACTACTTTACATTGTAGCAAAGTGCCATTTCGTCAGTGTTGTCACATGAAAAGATATAATAAAATATTTACAAAAATGTGAGGGGTGTACTCACTTCTGTGAGAAACTGTATATATACACACACACACACACACACACACACATGCACACGTATATATATATATATATATATATATATATATATATACTGTACATATTGTCTATGTCTATATATGTGTACACACACACACACACACACTACTATTCAAAAGTTTGGGGTCAGTCAGGAAAATATTTTGGAAACAAATCTCTTGAAAGAAGAATGTTCGCAAAGGCTGAATCATTTATTCAATCAAAAATACAGTTAAAAAAGTAATATTGTGTATTATTATTATTACAATTTAAAATAACTCTACTTTTATTCAACAAGGCACATTAAACTGTGCAGTAAATACATTTGTAATTTTACAGATTTAATTTTTTTTTAAATAAATACTTTTCTATTGATACTATTGATCAAAGAATCCTGAAAATATGTTGCACCATTTCCACAAAATATGAAGCAGCACAACTGTTTCCAACTTTGATAATAATGTTTCTTGAGCAGCAAATCAGCATTTTAGAATGATTTCTGAAGGATCATGTGACACTGAAGACTGGAGTAGTGATGCTGAACATTCAGCTTTGTATCACAGGAATAAATTATATCTTAAAATATATTTAAATAGAAAAAAGGTAATAATATTTCACAATATTACTGTTTTTAGCAAAAAAAAGAGAGAGTTTTTTCAAAAAGATTTAAAAAACCCAACCCGACCCAAACTTTTGAACGGTTTGTCCTCATTTAAGCAAGTAAATGTATGTGAGAGAGCGAAAAGAGGATTTCCTCAGCTTTACTACAGCATGGTACAGTCTCTTCCCTGCGGCAGTGCTTCTCCAGACGGCGTCCTCATCCCATTATTAATTATCTTCTTCATTCATTGGTTCTTAAACTCCAGCCTGTAGCACAACACACACACACCTAACCGGTGCAGAGATGTGGTGATTGGATATGACGAGGTCAACACATGAGAAATGACTGTGAATTTAGGATAGCTGTTTGTTTAGGAGCAAACCTGTAAGCGTCAGAGACTCCTGACAACTGATGTTAGATCATGACCCTGCTGGAAAAAAACATAGAAGTTCACAGAATTTTTAATGGTTTCCACTACAAATATCATTACAAACATTACAAACCTTTAACTGTTAGAACTATAAACTTGGCAACCCTTCTACTGGAAACCATTAATGGTAATTGTTAGTAGGGTTGCCAAGTTTTCAGTGTTCTCCCATAATTGGGCTATTGCCGAAGGGTGATTTTAAATTTTTTTCCCCCCAGTGTTTAAAGATTTGATATAACTTGGAATTGACCGAAATTTTAATATTTTACATTCTACTAATGACAATGCTATGGTAGATTATGAGTTTTGTGAGGGAAGGGCCTTTGAGATCCTTTACGAAGACTGTTTATGATTAATACTAGTGATTTTCAGATTGAAATTGTGTATAATGCATAATAGTGACAGTAAAATATGTAGTTTAGGTATGGGAGTGGCATATGTTGAGTTTTGATATGTAGATATGGTCATCGGGCTTGTTTTGGGTTATTTTTGATTGGGAAAGTTTTGATGCACAGACCTGGCAACCCTATACAGTAGTGTTTTTAGGCCATATTCCATTAGTATTTAGTGGGTTTAACATGCCACCAATAGAAGGCAACAATTTACCACAGGGACCATTACTATTTCAATTAAAACCAATACAATTCCCATTATAACCATTAAAACCATTATAAATTCTACACTGTAAAAAATGATACACTATATTTACTCAATAAAATTGTGTCAACAGATTACAAGCAATATTATTAATTAAATTCAACACATACAAATTAATTAGAATTAATCAAATGACATGATTACAAATTAACCATTCAAAATGAGTAAAATTGCACAAAAAATTAAGTAAAATTTTAACAGAAATATTGATTTCAATGGACAAAAAACAAACAAACAACAAAAAAACACTGCTAATGAATAGTATGCATGCCAGGCCAGTAGTTGGCGATGAAGAAACACTGCGCAAAAATGTAATACGCATGCACATGACATCACCTTTTTCACAAATTCATGTTTTTGTTGTTCACATGGAGATGATACAGGCATCGTGTTCAAAAGCTTTTGTTTCCAGGCCCCCAAAACTGAGTTATTGAAGACACCTGATGTTAAAGGTCCCATGACATGCTGCTTTTTGGATGCTTTTATATAGGCCTAAGAGGTCCCTAATACTGTATCTGAAGTCTGTTTCCGAAATTCAGCCTTGGTGCAGATTTTCAGCCACTATGAGCCAGTCCCACAATGAGCTTTCCTCAGGACGTGCCATTTCTGTGTCTGTAGCTTTAAGGACTAGAGAGGCGGGGCAAGGTGGAGGGTGGGTGTGTGGCCTTAACCAGCTTGCGCTACCATGCGCTAATGTTGACAGTGGCTGTATGGCAATGGCTCATAGACACACAGTCGTTTGACCCAGAATCTGATCCGGATGGAGAAGCACCGGATGAAGAAGTTGCAACTCAGCGGCTACAGCAGGACGTCTCCGATTGGTTAGTTTAAAATATTGTGTCTGGATACGGTACTTTAGTTGGTTTGTTTATGTATGTTGTTACAGTTATTATCATGTAGCTAATGCTAGCCATAGGCTCGGATGAAGGAACTAAAAAATACTTCGGTGTTCATTTGTACATCCAAACACTGAGCAACTGTCATGCTTCGCTCGTTTGCAAGCCATGATGTCTCTCGAGGAAAAAAAAATATTGCGCTCGCCTCGCACGGTAGTAGCTCATTTTCTCATGGGCGGGCAAAGCAGAAAAAGGGGAGGTAACCTTTCCCCGTATGACGACATAAAGGGAAGATTCCAGATTGGGCCATCTGAGCTTTCATTTTCTCAAAGGCGAAGCACGATACCCAAGGCTCGGATTACACCTATCACCATTTCTAGCCACTGGGGGACCATAGGCAGGCTAGGGGAACTCATATTAATGTTAAAAAACCTCATAAAGTGAAATTTTCATGCCATGGGACCTTTAACAAACAGAATCACTGAAGGAGAAAATCTAAATTTTTAGGTTATCATTACGGTGGTCAATGTTTGCTTTAGTCGGGCTCTTGACCCTTGATTCTTTAACATTAGATTTTGTTTGACTGCTATAACAGAGTTAAACAACAGTTAGACAAGCCAAGAGAAAAGTGGTCTGGTGGTGTTGGTTATGTTTTGTCATCATCATTTGACCTGAATCTCTGAACTCATTTAGACCCCTAATCTCTGAATTAGATTTACTTTGATTACAGCAGCGCTGTAATTCTACAGTATACGATCTGGAATTTTCAGTATAATCCAAAGGGTTTCTTAAAAATTGTTCTGATCAAAAAGATTGTTCTTTTAGGCACACTCTGACATCAAGAATCAGAGTATGAATCTCAACAACGGTGATAAACAGCATATTCAGATATAAACAGATCAACTCTGAACATCACAAAACAAGCTACTAAAAATATGCAATGCATGATGGGAGCTATTGATGAGTTTTGATTAGTGGCACCCAGAATACACTGCAACATTTGATGGTTACCATTGTTGAGGTTCTCACGCTGATACTTGATGTCTGTGTGCCTAGATGAAAGATCAGAAGAGCTTTTAAAAAATCTCTGTTTATGCTGAAAATTCCAGACATTACACTGTACAATCACAGGATGGCAGAAATCGATACTGTAAATCCAACTCAGAGATTCAGGTCAAATGATGATGATGTTAAAACATAACCAACACCACCTGATTACCTTTTTTCTTGGCTTGTCTTAACTGTTGTCTAACTCAGTTACAGCAGCCAAACAATATCTAATGTTAAAGAGTCAAGAGCCCAACTAAAGCAAACACTGACCACCGTGATGGTGACCCAATGGTAAAACATGATTTTCTCCTTCAGTGATTCTGTGTTAACATCAGGTGTCTTCAATAACTCAGTTCTGGGGGCCTGAAAACACAAGCTTTTGAACACGATGCCTGTATTATCTCCATGTAAACAACAAAAACATGAATTTATGAAAAAGGTGACGTCATGTACATGCATATTACGTTTTTGTGCAGTGTTTCTTGATCGCCAACTACTGGCCTGGCATGCATAACATAGTATTAATTAGCATAGGTTTTTGTTTTTTTTGTCCAATGAAACCAATATTTTTGTTTAAATTTTACCTAATTTATTTGTGCTATTTTACTCATTGTGAATGGATAATTTGTAAGCATCTCATTTGATTAATTCTAATAAATGTTTATGTGTTGAATTTAATTAATAATATTCCTCGTAATCTGTTGACACAATTTTATTGAGCAAATATATTGTATCATTTTTTACAGTGTACGAGGGTTTCTGTTGTTGTTCTTCCTCTGCAGGGAGGTTCAGGCAGAAATGATTTATTTATTTTTTTGCTGATTTTTGATGATATAATAAAATTGCAGCTGGCAATTAGTTTGTTCTTAGAACTTTTGAATATTAAACTTATAATGTTTAATATAAATTACAGGGCTGCCTCAGAAATGTACCTCAGTTATGGTTATTATACACAGAGCTTCTTGTTTCAACTGTTTCTGTTTTCATTTGTTTCTTACGGTTTTCTGTTTCTTTCTGCAGTATTCTGCTCTTTTTCTGGCCGTATCTCTCGTTTCTCTATTAGAGTGGCTGTGTTTGTGGATTCTGGGAGTTCTCACTGTTTAAGTGCCAAAGGGAGCTACAGTGCCCTGGGCAATTTACATCCCAACACAGACTTTTCTTCTGACTTGATATAAGTGATTGTGAGCGATTGTTCTCTCAAATCTCTGCAGTATGAGAAAGATCCTGAGGGAATGTGTTAGTCCAGCTTTTGCCCATCTAAAACGGTTAGTGTTTGTTTGTAACATGGCCAGAGAGCTGTGTGTATTCATTTCTTGTCTAATGTGTTTGTGTTTATGTCACTAATGAAAAAAGTTCTGTGGTAATACTGTACTATACTTTATTCTTTACATTTTGGCTTACACTACTGTTCCTTTGGTACATTCTTTAATGGTTTTAAAATAACTCTTCTGCTCACCAAGGCTGCATCAAAAATATTGTAAGCAGGAATATTGTAAAATATTAAGCAAGAGAAAATATTTATAAAAGAACATTTTTTGAACTGCTTGATAGTTGATGTTAGATGGCCACTTGTTAGTTTGCTAAAGGTATTTGGGGCAATTTGAGTTCAAGATGAACCTTAAAAAATTGTGCCATGAAAATTGCCAATTAAATTGTGAATGTCTTACATTTCAGCATTTTTTCCCCTGTAAGAGCAGCATATGTGGATATGTTTTTTATGTGTGTACATGTTTGTCGTTTTGTGAGTCTATAGCTACAGTCATCCAGCAGATGAAAGGAGAAGTGCAGCAGTCCTCTCATTTGTACAGCAGATAGAGCTGTAATTTTCTGCTCTCTATAGAGTGCCTGTGAGGGGAGAAAACTTAGGCTCTCAACCAAACTGACACGAATGCATATTTGTGCATAGGCTACAGTATATATTGCCACTGTTGTCTGTTATGGAGTAATTGGTGGTCTTTATCTAGACAACTTTACAACGAGCAGATTTCTGAAAGCCAAACTTCTAAATTTATGAACATATTTGGATAACATTTGCATTACTTCACTTGCTCACCAATAGATCCTCTGAAGTGAATGGGTGCCATCAGAATGAGAGTCCAAAAAGCTGACAAAGACATCACAGTAATCCACATGCAAGTCAACTATAAGTTGTGTGTTTGTAATACATCAATCAGTAAGAGATTATTTAACCTCAGATTGTTGCTTTTGGCTAAAATACAAGTCATCTATCTGTAATATTGCTTTCTCCAGTGAAAAGGTCTTCTCATCTGAATCAGGAGAGAAATATACACAGATCCACCATCATTTACAAATGTAAACAACCCAAAACAGTTCTAAACAAATATGTTGGTGGATTTTGATGTGAGACGACAACAGGGGATGTACTTTTTCACTGGACTATGTATTGTTATGGATTATGGACTGATATTTTGGTCAAAAGCAACGATTTAAAATTAAAACATCTTAATGATGGTTTTGTTTCTGTTAATTGATGGACTAGAGTCATGTGTATTACTTGTGGATTTTTGTGATGTTTTTATCAGCTGTTAGTTAAGTCAAGTTAAGTCGTGACATATTGTCAAGTATGGTGACCCATACTCAAAATTGGTGCTCTGCATTTAACCCATCCAAGTGCACACACACACACAGTGAACACACACCCGGAGCAGTGGGCAGCCATTGCTCCAGCGCCCGGGGAGCAATTAGGGGTTTGGTGCCTTGCTCAAGGGCACCTTAGTCATGGTATCGAAGGTGGAGAGAGTGCTGTTCATTCACAATCCCCACCTTCAATTCCTGCCGGTGCGAGAATCGAACCGACAACCTTCAGGTTACAAACTGGCAACATTCAGGTTACAAGCCCGACTCCCTAACCTGTTTGGACTCTCATTCTGACGGCACCCATTCACAGAGCATCGATTGGTGAGCAAGTGACGTAATCCTAAATTTCTCCAAATCTGTTCAGAAACAAGCTACATCTTAGATGGCCTGAGGGTGAGTATATTTTCAGCAAATTCTAATTTCTGGATGAACTATTCTTTAAAAAAAAAATAGTAATGTGTCCAAAATACATAGTCTCACCATGATGATTTATTTTTTGTTATTTTTTTGTTTTATTAGCGCAGTTCTGCTTTACCTCAGTGTAAGGTTCTGTAGTCATCAAAACCTCATGAATCTGCTAATCAAAGTATTTGGGTTCACCTTAACATCTCACTCAACATTCATCTCAAGACTTTTGCCTTCAGCTTGAGTCATTTTCAGTGTTGACTTTGAGTTAAAGATGACAGCCTTCATATAAGATGTTAGCACAGTAATTTACACCCTGACACACATGGGAACAGGTGTGTGTCAGAGAGAAGATCTTGACTGATGTTAGTGTTGAAGTAAGCTGATGGATGCTCTTAAGCTTGTCCGTAAAGAGTGGAGAGACTTTAATTGCGTCTGAAATGGAGACTGCTCTTTCTTCACGTGTCCATCACATTTCCTTTCCACTTCTCTTCCCCAGCCCCTTTAATCCGCCTCCTCTCTTTCCTTTAGGAATTCAGCAACTGGTGCAAGACTGGGCTAAATCCAAGACTGGATTAAAAATATATTTCATTCCATATTATGGATGAATTTATTATTGTGTAAAATTATTACAATTGAATTTAAAAATTAAATATTTTTAAAACAGTCTTAAATAGTATAAAAACATTTTTAAATGTAAGCTTTTTCCTGTACTTTTGTGCTCATCTTTTTGTGCATAAGATAATCAAGCCATTAGATAAGGACCTTGTTAACATCAGACTCTATTGGAGTCAACTGTGAGTGTTTCTGATGTTGGTGGAGCTCTATCTGTGTGGCATGCATGAGTGAGCGTTAATGTAGTTGTCACTCATGAGGACCATTTTAAATCATTGACTTACAGTATGAGGCTTTATTTCAGTTAGCTATTTAGAAAATAGCTGCCAGTATAAACTGTTGTTAGTGAAGCAGCTCACTAGGGTTTGCTCCAGAACTGTAGTTTATGCACCAGATATGTGATATGTTCATTATATATATCCCAATGAATTAGATTTAAAAAATAAAAAGATAAACCACACCAACTATTTTATATTCTGAACATTTCTTTGTCACTAACTAAATAACCAAATTTGTGACACTGAACTCCTCATATTTTCTTGCTTCAATTGGATCGAGATGTTGTGAAAATTCTCAAATCAAACTGGAGAAAATGATCATCAGGTTTTTTGCTTTCATTCTTTTTTTTCCTTTTCACTCAAAATGACTTTATGGAAGCCCGTTTCTATGACGACGTTTTAGTGCCACGTTAAAAAATTACGAGATTAAAGTCGCAATATTTCGAGAATAATGTTGAAATTGCGAGAATAAAGTCTAAATATTACGAGAATAAAGTCGAAACACGATGACAATAAAGTGGAAAATTATGATTATGTTAACAAATTTGAGTCCACTTCAACCTTTAGAACGTTTTATTACTGTTTAATTAAACAGGCTATGTGAGGAATGAAAGTTTGGGCGCCACAGACGTTTTTGCAATACTTTAATGAATTGATTCACATAAATACAGCGATCTGTCACACCACATTAAAGAGCTTGAAAAAATCATTATTGTTAGACACATAATTTGTGTTTTGTTATAAAACTGATTTTGAAAGCTGAGACTTTGTTTTATATTAAAAGCACAAAGCTTAATCTATTGCTATTGTGTGGCTGGCGCACTACAAATAACGAATGCAATGGAAGACATGAAATATTATTTCCAAGCATACTGTCCCCGCAAGTATGACACATGGTATGATTTCTGTTAATAATCCCACATATATTTGTAGTGTATTAAAAAAGGGTTAAATAAGAAAGCTACAGTGCCCCCCAAAGGAATTTCGATTGAGTGTGTGAGCTGATGTTAAGATAAATAGTTGTTCCTGTTCAGTCTGTTAATAAATATCATATTCTTGATATTAAGCTGTTTCCGCGAGTGCTTAAAATTGACATCCCAGTAAAATGATACGGACGCAACAATATTCAAATCAATTCCGGTGGCCTGGCAACTTCTCCCGGTGCTTTCAATGCGGGCCATTTGCATACGCAATATTATAACTTTAATTTCTACGATTTAAATTCTCGAAACATTTCGACTTTATTCTCGAAACATTTAAACTTTATTCTCGTAACATTTCGACTTTATTCTCGTAGTATTTCGACTTTATTCTCGAAATATTACGATCTTAATATCGTAATCTTAGATTTTAAATTTTTTTTTACATGGCACTGAAACGCCATTGTACATTTCCGCCACTGAATAAAAAAAAAAAACTTATTGCAACTTTTTATCTCACAATTCTGACTTTTTTTCACAGAATTGCGTGATATAAACTCACAGTTGCGAGTTATAAAGTCAGAATTATGATTTATAAAGTTGCAATTGCGAGGTAAAAACTTGCAATTCTGACTTTTTTTCCTCACAATTGCAAGTTTATATCTCGCAATTGAGTTTTTTTCTCGCAATTCTGACAGAGTCGCATGATATAAACTCACAATTGCGAGTTAAAGTCCAGTTTGGGGGGAGGGGGGGAAGACTGATATGTTCTCAGAATTGCGAGTTTATATCTCCCAATTCTGAGAAAAAAAGTCAGAATTGTGAGTTTATATCTCGCAGTTCTGACTTTATTTCTCAGAATTGCAACTTTATGTCTCGCAATTGCGAGTTTATATCTTGCAATTCTCACTTTATAAAAAAAAGTCCAAATTGCAAGTTGTATCACGCAATTATGACAAAAAAAGTCATAATTGTGAGATAAAAAGTCACAATTGCCTTTTTATTTTTTTATTCAGTGGCGGAAATGGGCATTTTAATATATAAAAATATATTAAAATGAAAAACAGTTCTTTTAAATTTTAATAATATTTCTCAATATTGCTGTTTTACTGTATTTTTGATCAAATAAATGCAGCCTTTTAACTTTAAGAAGCATTTTTTATCTTTAATTATTCCAACATTTTAGTGTATATTAATTTAGAAAAATGCACTTTTTTGTTCAGAGAGGTATCTCTGAAAATAACTAATTTAATGAATAATTCTTTAAGTACAAGCTTTCTGGTATATTTTGAATGATATTTTGAACAAAATTCTGAGCAGTAACCCTCTCCTTCAGCCCTAGCGCTGTGATGCTTGTGTTTGCTGGTGTGATTTCTGTAAGCAGGTCAAGAGCAGTTCAAGTGTGGGGGATTCAGTTCAGACTGTGGGTCAGTGACCAATAGTGCTTTGATAAATACTGTACACCACTGACACACAAAAACACATTCTATCCACACACATACACTGGTCATGAATATTCTCAACCTCTTTTGCTGGGCTTTTTTTGGTTTGATGTCTTTTAATTTAAAGACATTGATTTGAGACTAGTTAGGTGGTACAGGCACAAGCACACACACACTTTCACAAACGCCTTGAGGTCTGTCATGCATTTTTTCCGCTCTTGCACACTCACTTTAACATGCATCCCTCATGTATCCACACACTTCTGCTCAGATGGCAGTATTCCCTAAAGACAAACACGCACAGTTGAGTTTTTCTGAGGATAGAGAAACTCTAGAACATTTGGCCGGAAATACAGTCTCTGTAAGAACATGCAGATGTGAATGCTTGGCCAACACATTGCAAGTTTGTGGTATCATACATGCAGTGAGGTGCAGAGAAACCTGATGATTTCAGAATGTTCTCAATAGCGTCTTGTGTTTGAGTGGAAGCAAGAACAAAGTTTTCATCAAAACAATAATAAGTTATAAAATAAGTTTAATATGGCTTTAAATTTTCCCCCGTACATAGAAAGTGTCCTGTTTATTTTATTTATAAATTTTTTTCTGAACAAAAAAATAAAGACTATCATACGTTTTTTTTAATGGTTGTCAAATGATTTACAGAAGACACCCACTAAAATGTCATTGTGTCTTGTCAGGCATATTTAGAACAAGAATCATTGGATGACATTTAAAGAGTCTATTTAAGGAAGTGTAGCCCTTAACTAATTGTAATTTTAAATCTTTACCCATTTTGGCCACTATTCTCAAACCACTAGTTTTTACCCATTTGTCAGCTTTTAAACATTTAAAATACAATCAAATTTAGTGTAATCACTTATTGTTTTATATATTTTATAATATATAGTACAGGTCAGAGCAATTATGTGGTTTCATTTTTACATGAATATATCTGTTACGATGAATGAACATTATTTCACCCTTATTTTAACAAACGTTATATGAAACATTAAAGTAGAAGCTTTACTTGCATTTAATATGCTTTGAAAATCAGTTTTGTATATTTAATTTGATGCAGACACAAAAATGGGACATCTCGTCTTTGACCAAGATATTTCATCTTTATTTTCTATATTATAATTGATTTAAATGTATTTTATTATATTTTTCATTTTTCAGTTGCAGCAGTTAACAGCTCATTGGAGGGGGATAACAAAGTAAATTTCAGTCTGTTTTTCATTTAAAGCTATTGTGTGATATCAGAAGGCATGGAGTGCAGTGAATGGGTCTTCCGGCCACTTTTATGAATTTTATTTGAAGCTTTTGCCTCCTTTATGAAGACTCCAGTTCTCTTCATTGTAATTTTGTGGAAAGGAGCGTCCAGTGTCCATTCTTCAAAATATCTTCTTTTGTGAAAGACATACAGGTTTGGAATGACACAAGAGTGAGTAAATGATGATATAATTTTCATTTTTTGGGTGAGCTACCATAAAATGCACTTGCATCTGAGCGTTTGCCCATTTCTCAGTGTGACAGGTTTGAAAATACAGTCTTTTTGCTCAGACTAGTAAAGCACAGAAGCAGAACACTGGCAAAAAAAAGCCTTCCATCTTTCCATATTACTCATATTTTTTCTTTTCCTTCATCCCTCCGTCTGTTCCCGTCTGTCACGCTCCCCGTCTCAATCGACTTTTCCCTCTTGTTTATTTGCTTTTTGTTCCCAAATGGCCTGTGGTAGCACAGCGGACTTGAAAGACAGACGCAGAAATCAAATCTTTTCCCTGTGTGTTGGTCATCCTCACATGCCCAGCTGAGCCCCGGCACCGCGCCGTCCCGCCAGGCTTTAACAATCTCTCAAGCACACATATTGCGGGGCATATGTCAACACCCATGAGCTTTTTAACACTTAGAGTCACCGTAAATGTCATTTTCAAGAAGCTCTACGGATTTGCCATTATGAGCTTTTGACAAAAAGGTGGGTTAAATGAAATTTAAAGTGTAAGTAATGCCATATTTCTACTCAAACAATTATTTATCACATTTAAAATACTTTCTTATTTCCTGACAGTGAACTAAGACTCATAAATTTGCAAAGATTAATGTGAATTTCCATTGAAAAGGCAGACTTGCTGTTTTGGGAAGTGACAAATATTTAATGGCTTGTATAAATTTTACCGTAGTTGACAATGGCATTTGTGCTTCATGCACATGTAATGCAGTATAACATTTATGACTTCATCACAGTATACAAATAAAACTTAATCAGAATTTCTCATTTTAAATCTGTAATTTGATTGTTTTAAAATGTATATTCATTTATGTGTAATAAAGAGGGAAAAGTAAACAGCCTTTTTATATTTTCTGTACAAACTATGAGAAGTGCTCACTTATCCGACAGTGTTTCAGATGGTTGCTAGGGTGTTTTGGGTGCTTGCTTGGGTGTTTTGAGGTGGTTGCTAGGATGTTTTAAGACGATGCATGATTTGAGGCATCATTCATGTCTGTAGCTCAAACAGTATAGGACTAGTTACATGCTAAAGTTTAACACTTAAGATTAAAAGTTTGTTCAAATCTGTGAAAGCCTGTTTCCACAAATGAATACATTTTTTTAAAAAAGGTAATTGAGACTTACCTCACAATTCTGACTTTTTTTCTCGCAATTCTTCAAAACTTTATGCAATTCTATCTTTTTTTTCTCAGAATTGTGACAATAAATTCACAATGTGAGATATAAACTCACAATTCTGACTTTTTTCTCAGAATTGCGAGTTTATATCTCACAATTTTACGAAAATAGTCAATCTTTTTTGTAACTCGCAATAGTGAGTTTAAATCTCAATATTCTGAGAAAAGGAGTCATAATTGAGAGAAAAAAAATCTGAATTACGAGATGTAAACTCACAATTGCGATAAAATACATATAAACTTGCATTTGCGAGAAAAAAGTCAGAATTGTGAGATAAGTCACAGTTACCTTTTTTAATTTTTTATTCAGTACCATATACAGGCTTCCATACCTATCCCTTTGTATGAGCAATAGTAAGAGTGATGGTTGTCTGAGCAGATGCCACTAATAAAGTTTGTTTAGTGATAAAAGCAGGAAAGTAGTACATTTAGTAAAATGTTTTATAGGTCTCTGCTTTCTATGTAAAAATCAATAAACTGAGATACAACCACAGTGTGTTGTCATGCATCAGTGTATCTTAATTAGAAAAACTTAAGCCTCAGCATGTCCTTCAGGATGTGTGTGCGTGCATGTTTTCAAACACTGACAAAAGCTAATTGAATGACAAGTGTGTCTTTCCATAAGCTGGTCTTGTGTTCTTCAATTCCCCCAGGCATCTATTATGTGGTGATAAAAGAAAACAGCTCACCTCCAGTCTCCTACATGTATGTAAGAGATCCAGAGACTCTTAAGAGTTTATAGCCATGTAAGAATTGACTTACATCTAGGTGCTTATGCAGAGTCAGATGAAATCTGGTCTACTTTGCAGCCTTTTCTGGATGTAAACCTTCCACATAGACAGGAAGAGACTGTCTGACTATCGTATAAAATGACCAGAAACAGGTTATTTTAGATTTGTCACATTTAGCGGCAGGGAAATTTGAAATCAATGATGCCACAATAATAAACCAGTGTGTGAACATGTGGCCAGAATGTGTCCTGATTAGATCATAAACTCAACTCTGAAAGCAAAGTGCATTAAACAGCTAAGTGATAAATGTGACTGTAGATGCAATGCCACAAATTTTTACCAAAACCTTGGTCTGGTTCTTGCTCAGAAATGTTCATTGGAGCAGCTCCAATTACCTTGTAAGCACAATTTTGTTGCCCAGCAGAGCACTAAAACCTGTGCACCCGACTCCCAGAAATTACACAGCAGGCGGCCAGTGTTAGAGCTTTTTTGAGGAAACATTTGATTATTTATTTATTTTATTTTTTTGTATTTTCGCTTAAATTAATAGGGCCTGGAGCCACTTTTTGAAAATGTAGAGTCAATGTTAAAGACGTACAGATTTGTACAGCATTGGGTCTATTAACAGAATTGTGTCATATTTGGTAATTGATAAATGTTGAATAATTGTTTAGTGGATTTTGAGTAAATATTGTAAATATTTAAGTAAATATTGTGACGGCATTGTGAATATTGTGAGGAGGAAAATATATATACATACAGCACATACATACAATGGCCATCCATCACCCTGCTCTATAGGTGTCTGCATTGGCTATTGGCAATATAAATTATATTGCATAATTACATAAATTATATATAATTATATTTACAATGAATTATACAATTAAGAAAAAAATTCACGGATATCGAGATTGTAAATGACAATATACTGTAAAAAAAAAAATATATGCATATGCATTGGCTATTGACATACCTATATAGACTATACAAAGATGGATTGACAGGATTGACAGACACAATAAATACTTAAGCAGATTTTAAATATAATATATTTAAATTGGTAGTAAACTAAGATTTTTCTATGTGCAGTGTGGCCTAATGGCTCTATGATTTGTTCAACTAGCTGCTCTGAATTCTGTGCACATACAAGACCACAGCTGTCTGACAGTTGTGAGAGTGAGAGAGCAAGAGAGAGAGAGAGAGAGAGAATGTTTCTAAACTAGACTGTAAGGCTGAGAAAGAATCAACACACCGTGTAGACTGAGCTTCTCCCTCCATCATGCTTCCCTGGCTGTGTGTGTGTTGAAACCACAGGAAAGTTTCACACAGCCAAACTTTTAACTCCTCATGAGTGTGTGACCTGCGTTTCGGAAATGTATTTGTCATGTCACATAAATAAGTTAGCACTCTGTTGATTGTTGTGTGGATGTTCTTCTCACTCTCTCTTCTCACTCCCATTTCCTCTGGAAATTTTTTACAGCTTGTCAACATCAGGTAGTGCTGACATCCATAAGATCTGGGCTCGTTCAGAACTCGCTTTGTGCATGCTAGGCTGATTTTACAGCAAAAGTGTCAGCACATGACAATCCAACACAGAATCTATAGCATAATAACTATAAAGTTATTAGTACTGTTCAGTTGTTATGTCATGCATGTTTTGTGTTACGTGATGTGTCAGGTTAAAGTCGATTAGAGCCAGTATAATTTTTGTTTCACTGATGTACTATTACAGTTTTTGTTTATATTAATGAATCAGATTTTATTTCCAAATTTTTTAAATTTTTTTTTAATGTATTCATCTTATTTATCTTATTTTAGTACTTTTGTTGTGTGTTTTTGTAATTTTTATTAGCTTTAGTTTTTACTATGTCTATATATATATTTTTATTAATTCTTATTTTAGTACTTTAACTAACTAAATATAAATTATATATATATATATATATATATATATATTATATTTATTTCAGCATTTCTCGTTTTTTTGTCATGTTTTAGTTGTATATACTTATTTTTAGTTTTTGTTAATATTTTGTATTTGATTTTGTTGTTTTTCTTTTTAATTTTAAATTGTTAGTATTTTTGTGCATTTTTGTTAGTTTTAGTTTTCCGTATGTCTATGTAGTTTCTATTGATTTTTATTTTAGTACTTTTAAACAAAACTTAGAAGTGCTGAAATAAAACTGTTTTCTATATTTTATTTATATTTAGTTTATTTTAAGTATTTGTTTATGGTTTTAGTTGAAGTTAACTATAAAAACCCTTTTTAGAGTATAATGTGCAGACATAATACAGGTTTGAGGATGAGTATATGATAACAATATTCATTTTTGGTTGAATTATCCCTTTAAGACCTTGACATGCTGAGAAAGCCATTCACCAGCTATCTCACAATGACTTTTTGAGAATCAATCATTAGTAACGATCATTTTCCAGCCATTATAGCACCTCACAGTGTGCCTGAACTCCCATCATTTACATCAGGTCCTGCTTACCTTTGATTACCTGAATGAAACCAGCTAAAAAAACGATAAGAATGAGAGATCTGCTGATGTGCCCCTCCATCTCATTATAACTACAACATATGCTACTGCTACAATTAGATGTTCCTCAGCGCATCGGGATTTGGTTTTGATGACAGAGAGAAAAAAGAAAGATGACCAGTCAAGTGTATCAGCACAGAACATTTTCCATAACTCATAATTACTTCACCACATAAGAAACAAAACACACACAGACAGGAACAGGAGTTTTGTAAAACTCAAACAGATTATGCAAACAGCTTGTTCTTGATGTATTTTACTCACTGATGTCTTAGAAGACGTCATAAATGCCACAGTAATCAGTGTCAAATGTCACAGGACATAGTTTTTGAGTGCAAATAGCAGGGCTTGATCCAGGCTGAAGTGTATTTGTTTAGCTGCACGGGTTGAGTAACTAATTCAAGGCTGCTAACTGATTACTAGTGACCCCACACAATTCCAAACCTATATGTATTGTCTCTTGGGTCATACTGTGTTTTAGCTTACACAGTGTTATTCATGTTTTTTGATGTCACAAAACCTGCCACATCCGTTTAATCTGGCCAGCCTGGACAGGTTGCATGAAAAGCCCTCAGATCTATGAAGAAAACAACACAAGTTAAAACAAAATATGACAGAGTATATTGAATATGTTAAATACAGTCAAGTACAGTCGTGTAAATTAATAGAACTGTTTTGGTCCTGAAAACTATAACAACAACTTTAATAGAAAAACTCATATTATAGGCCTTGTAGTAAATGTGGTGAAAGTAATATGTAATATGAAAGTATAAGAAATATGATGAACAAAATATCCATGAGAGATTTTTTTTCATGTAGTATAGTATAGTATAGTATATATATATTTGTCTAATTTGGCAAACTTAATTTTGGCAGACTTAATAAATAAAAATAAAATAATTTAAAACAATGTAATAAATAAAATCATGTGTATACTGTATACACGCACATGCACATATACGTATATATATACGTATATATATATATATATATATATATATCTGAAAAAAAAAGTATTATATTAACAACTACTTATTGATCTTTATTTAGTTAGGTCATTGTTATAAATGTAATCATTCATCAAGCATTGCTGTTACCGCTCCTAACAGCACTTTTACCATGGTAAATGAAATGTCTTGATCCGTATTTATCATTCTTCTCTACAGACTCACAAATACAAGTGTTAAGGACTCCTTGTCCTCCAGTCAGCTCTGGATAAAGTGGTGACCACTTTTCTCAATGGATCATACTCTTTTTACGGTGTAAAGTGTGGTATAAAGAGTATGTATTTAAATGATAAAAAATAAAAAAAAAGATGGTGGTTTAAAGTTTTAAGATGAAAGAATGAGATGTTGATAACTAGTCCCTCTGCCAGAACTGGTCATGACCTCTATTTTCTGTACCTGTAGCAAGAAACTTGACACTTCGGTTTCCGTGTTCTCCTTGTCTTCTTGTCTCCAGTCCTTGAAATCCTTCATCTCGCTGAAGATGTCTGAATTGTAAGAGAATTGTGTTTCTGTACATGCTTGTATCGAGATTGTACACGTTTGATATGCCTCTTAAAGTCAGCACATGCTTGATATACGGCCATATAAAGATTATCAAGTGGGCTTGGGCTTGTTTTCTGTCTCTGGTGATGAAGGTGTTTCATCTTCACTGTGCACAGACTGACAAAAAGAAACAGCAGCTCAGCTTGACTGTGTAATGTGAAAGCGTCTTGTTCTCTGTCTCTTCCTGTGTCTCTAGATATTGCTCTTATCATTAATTTTTGTCCTTCTCTCTCTAGTTCAAGCAGCTTGGATGAAAGCTTTTGGCTTTTTTGACCAGAGCAAGTCCTGTCACCTGTAATTCAGACTTAGTGTCAGACGGCCAGTGTTGGGGGCAACATGTAATAGGTTACTTTTTTCATGTAACTAGTAATGTAATGCATTACTTATTAATTTACAAGAAAATATCTGAGTTACTTTTTCAAATAAGTAATGTCAGTTACTTTTCTCATTTATTGACTGACAGCTCTCCTGCCATCATGTTGAGAGGAATTGGGAGTAAGTGCAGAGGCGTTGTTTGCGGTGTGTAAACATGATGGTTACTGTAGTTCTAGACTAAATGTGAACATGCTTTTACTCATCTCACTTGCATGAAGAAAAGATTCAGTATTTCTCAAAATGAATAAAAACAGTGAAACGCAAACTCAGAAAATGACGCAAACCTGCAATAATTACATGTTAAATAATACCCATGTCCTCTATTTATAAAATAAAACTTTTTTATATTAGAAACAAATAAGAAAGCCCAGATTAGAACAAGTAATGCAGAAGTAACATATCATATTACTTTCCATAAAAAGTAATGCAATTATTTCTTTTATTTGAAATGAAGGTTTCAAATATTTATATAATCAATAATAATTAGCCATCCGTCCATCCATCCATTTTGTAATATTCTATAGCCATTAAGCAATTGTGTATATTTACTGTATATATATACAGTGGGGGAAAAAAATTATTTGATCCCTTGCTGATTTTGTACGTTTGCCCACTGACAAAGAAATGCTCAGTCTATAATTTTAATGGTAGGTTTATTTGAACAGAATGCATTTCAAAAAAGTTTTAAATTGATTTGTATTTGACCCCTTCGCAAACCATGACTTAGTACTTGGTGGCAAAACCCTTGTTGGCAATCACAGAGGTCAGACGTTTCTTGTAGTTGGTCACCAGGTTTGCACACATCTCAGGAGGGATTTTGTCCCACTCCTCTTTGCAGATCCTCTCCAAGTCATTAAGGTTTCGAGGCTGATGTTTGGCAACTCGAACCTTCAGCTCCCTCCACAGATTTTCTGTGGGATTAAGGTCTGGAGACTGGCGGCCACTCCAGGACCTTAATGTGCTTCTATATATATGGAAGCTCCTAACACCAAGACAAATTCCTTGTGTGTGTTAACATACTTGGCAATAAATCTCTTTCTGATTCTGATATATATATGTATATACACTGCATATATATGCTGGCAACAACTTTAACTTTTAACATCAATACCTTGCAGTGTTTTTTTTTCTTTCTTTCTTATGTTTGATTGTTGTAGTTTTTAAAATAAATTCATTATTATTAATGTAACCAAACCAAAAATTTGGTATTCAAAAATCCCAAGAGCCAAATTTCAAGCTACGATCTGATTGGCTGGCTTTACGCAATATCCTGTGTTTTTTTTAATCAGTTCACCTGAATACAAAGTTCCCAGGCTGCGAGTTTATTCTTCTGCCCTCAATTAATTTACAGTTGTGAATCTTTAATGCAACAGTGTGAGGATGTGAGCTTTTAAATCATTCTTGCCATGTGTTTTCCCCACTGTATCTATACCAGTTTAATAATTGATACTGTTGCGAATGCATGTGCAACATGTTCACACACTAACGCACACATTAGCAAACTCCCATGGTGGTTGTGGTGCGCCTCATTGGTCGATGAGCCCTCGCTATGAGTGTTTGTGGACACATAACACCCTCTCGACTCAACGAGCTCTCGTCCTCTCTCTTGGCTGAGTGTGTATGTGTTTGTGTGTGTAAATGATCCTCATGCCGCAAGGTCTCCATCCCGAGCATCGCTGAGTAAGACTTTTTCATACCAAAGTAGCCAATCAACATGACCCTGCACTGCAGAGAGGAGAGAGTTTGTTCGTTTGACTTTTTCAAGTCTTTCTCATTACCGGGACCCCTGGAGACCCTGCATGTGGTTTTAGAGAGCAAAGACCTAGCTTGCTCATTTCCAGTGCCTGTCAGCTCACACCGTCAGAGGACTAGAGCTGATCAGACTGTTTAGAGGGACAAAATGATAGAAGAAAGTTACTGTAAAGGTGAATGTCACAGAAACATGTCCAGGTCAAAAGGAAATAAAAGAAAATAATATAAAATAAATAAATAATTGTATATATGTGTATATATGCATACACACACACACACACACACACACACACATACATACATACATACATACATACATACACACACACATACACACACACACACACACACACACACACACACATATATATATATATATATATATATATATATATATATATATATATACAGTGAGGAAAATAAGTATTTGAACACCCTGCTATTTTGCAAGTTCTCCCACTTAGAAATCATGGAGGGTCTGAAATTGTCATCGTAGGTGCATGTCCACTGTGAGAGACATAATCTAAAAAAAATCCAGAAATCACAATGTATGATTTTTAACTATTTATTTGTATGATACAGCTGCAAATAAGTATTTGAACACCTGTCTATCAGCTAGAATTCTGACCCTCAAAGACCTGTTAGTCTGCCTTTAAAATGTCCACCTCCACTCCATTTATTATCCTAAATTAGATGCACCTGTTTGAGGTCGTTAGCTGCATAAAGACACCTGTCCACCCCATACAATCAGTAAGAATCCAACTACTAACATGGCCAAGATCAAAAGCTGTCCAAAGACACTAGAGACAAAATTGTACACCTCCACAAGGCTGGAAAGGGCTACGGGAAATTGCCAAGCAGCTTGGTGAAAAAGGTCCACTGTTGGAGCAATCATTAGAAAATGGAAGAAGCTAAACATGACTGTCAATCTCCCTCGGACTGGGGCTCCATGCAAGATCTCACCTCGTGGGGTCTCAATGATCCTAAGAAAGGTGAGAAATCAGCCCAGAACTACACGGGAGGAGCTGGTCAATGACCTGAAAAGAGCTGGGACCACCGTTTCCAAGGTTACTGTTGGTAATACACTAAGACGTGGTTTGAAATCATGCATGGCACGGAAGGTTCCCCTGCTTAAACCAGCACATGTCCAGGCCCGACTTAAGTTTGCCAATGACCATTTGGATGATCCAGAGGAGTCATGGGAGAAAGTCATGTGGTCAGATGAGACCAAAATAGAACTTTTGGTCATAATTCCACTAAACGTGTTTGGAGGAAGAAGAATGATGAGTACCATCCCAAGAACACCATCCCTACTGTGAAGCATGGGGTGGTAGCATCATGCTTTGGGGTGTTTTTCTGCACATGGGACAGGGCGACTGCACTGTATTAAGGAGAGGATGACCGGGGCCATGTATTGCGAGATTTTGGGGAACAACCTCCTTCCCTCAGTTAGAGCATTGAAGATGGGTCGAGGCTGGGTCTTCCAACATGACAATGACCAAGCACACAGCCAGGATAACCAAGGAGTGGCTCTGTAAGAAGCATATCAAGGTTCTGGCGTGGCCTAGCCAGTCTCCAGACCTAAACCCAATAGAGAATCTTTGAGGGAGCTCAAACTCCGTGTTTCTCAGCGACAGGCCAGAAACCTGACTGATCTAGAGAAGATCTGTGTGGAGGAGTGGGCCAAAATCCCTCCTGCAGTGTGTGCAAACCTGGTGAAAAACTACAGGAAACGTTTGACCTCTGTAATTGCAAACAAAGGCTACTGTACCAAATATTAACATTGATTTTCTCAGGTGTTCAAATACTTATTTGCAGCTGTATCATACAAATAAATAGTTAAAAAATCATACATTGTGATTTCTGGATTTTTTTTTTTTAGATTATGTCTCTCACAGTGGACATGCACCTACGATGACAATTTCAGACCCCTCCATGATTTCTAAGTGGGAGAACTTGCAAAATAGCAGGGTGTTCAAATACTTATTTTCCTCACTGTATATATATATATATATATATATATATATTAGGGCGTATTAACGCATTAATTGATTAACGCCGAAAATTATTTTATTGCGCATTAACGCAGTTTTTTAATTATTATGAAAGTCCGTTGCTCATTGGCTCTGAATACACATACAAACCATGGGTCACAGGAGGGGTGGGATGTTGATCAGTACTGGCCTGGGATGGGTGTCATCACGCATCTCAACCAATGACTAAGACTAAGCCTAAGACTGCAGCAGCGCTCACATGAATGCTCCTGATAAAATTATTTAGGCTAAGCATCAACATTCACAAACCACTGTTTACTGTTATTTTTAACAGAAAAGAATGCAACGTGCTCGTGATCACGACTTCATAAGTGGGAAATAGGAAGTTCCGCGCTCCGACACGGTTAGCGCTCACACTCACTGACCTATATATAACTGAACCGCGCTCTGGCCCACCTCTTCCAACAGAGCCAGGGACAGCTAAACGAACTGCGCCCGAGCGTGCACGGAGCGATCACACACTAGTGACACGAACCGGGCTTTGGGGGTCAAACGCGCTCGGCCACGGTTAAGATTGCCTAGTGTGAGTACACCCTTATTCTCCCGCATCACGCACGCACGAGACTCTACCTGCTCGCACCCGCACTCGCCCTTGCCCTTCTCGTAAATCTTAAAAAAAACAAAACAAATTATGTGTTAATTTATATATATAAATGATAATATAACATTTATAATATATACAAAATACATATTAATTTATTTTATAATAATTTATTATTAAAAGTGTTTGAATATTTGACGTAATTTTCCACTTTTCAAATAACATTTTTAATGACTTATTTTAGATGCCGTTTTAGTCAGCTTAAAATTCACTAATTGATGTGACAATATACTGACTAAATTTAAAGGATATTTGTGACAAAAGACAAATAAGATAAGATAAAAATAGATAATGATTATGTCAAACTGAACACTAACCAGACCATCTGTGAAAAGATCATGTATATACTGCATTGACTATTTATTTGTATTATTTTAATAGCAATTAAGAACATTAATGACCTGTTTTTGAAGTGTTCTTGAAAGAATTTTGGAGAGAGATAGATTTGTGGAAAGGGGGATTTTATCTGCATATGTTGTCCTCTCTCTCTGTCTCTGCAGTAAATCGTGTTCAGTGAACTTATTCATCTGAGGCAGTGCGGTCTTCCTCCGATGATACACAGCATTATGGATCCTACTCACACCAGTGCATTCAATTTGCCATCAACATCCATTCACCTGTTACACAAACATACATGGCACTCACACATAAACTGTATTTTTTTCCACACAATTGCCTTTTGTGGAACAAAAATATCACTTTTTGTCTTCTCTCACACACACCATCCTAATGCAGTAAAAGCCAATTTTTACTGTTGAATTTGGCCATAAGTAAATTCAGCATAATAAAATGTAGCTCTTTTGATTTGAACTGATTTACATTTGAAAAAATATTGGATTGTTGTGCATCTTTGATATTTGAACCAATGCAGTAAAAGTAACTTTGACAGAGGTCGTATCTGTGCATTATCTTTGGGAGGATTGGCCAAAAAGCCATTGCATCCGAATATTTACGGTAATTATATAGGTGTGAGCAAGGTATGATGGCTTATGGATGTTATAGATGTTGTGTTGTAGTTGTGTTTACAGCTCTTTTTAGTGTTCTTTGTGCTGTTTTGTGTTAAATAATCCTTATTTTATTGAAGATTTTTCTAAACATTGGAGCAGTACACAAGTACAGATATTGTACAGTACTTATGTACAAGTACTTGGAAGAAAGTTACTTGCTTTTAATTGTTACTCTGCTATCTTTGCTAAAAATATGATTACATAAGAACATGTCAAGTTCAAAAATAGCAGGTCAGTGTCACTTCACTTCTAGCATCCTATGGGAGCATTTATCATTCAAAGAGCATTAAATACTAATGAATGAAGAAACAAATTGTATGCAAGCTGATATTTGAGACCAAGAGTCTTGTAAGTGAGAATATGGTGCTTTTAGTTGTTGTTTGGAGTCCATGAGCTGATCCTCTTACAGGGCTCTGGAGAGCATTAATTGCCCACAGTTAATCACTTAAATAAATCACCACACTAAAGTGGACTTCTTAAAATACTAATAACTGTGATAATCAGATTTTGCAGTATGGTTGAACTGTTTACTGACAAATTCTAGATCATTATTTATGGGAAGAGACTGTGACGACACTTTATTTAAAGCCTGTATACAATATAAAAATAATATGTATAAAGATATGCACTAATACACTACGCTTAATATAGTAATCAGTATGTTCTTGTGAATAACTGCAACCCCAATTATATATTCATGCTTATTTCTAATTACTCCTTGAAATGGTTTAATGCATAAAAGTGCAGCGTTGCGCCATTTTCGGTGCATGTGTGCATGGCGTGATGTGTTTGTGTGCACCTGCATGTGTGTGACAGTGATGGACTGTCCCTGTCTCATTCTCCAGATGTGCTTTATATCTGTACTCCACGTTTCTCTGGAGGCCTGCTGAAAACCAGCCTGCTTACCAAAGCCCTATTGAGCAAATCCACAGCGTTTTCCAGCCAAACAGAGTCATTGTGTGTGGCTGTATGCATGCAGCTCAATCAATGCATTGTTAGGAATATCTCTCTCCTAAACTGATGCCAATAGAGGCCTGTTATGAATTTCCTCAGGCTAATACTATCAGCATCAGTCCATGAGTTCAGGGAATCACATTGACACTGCTGCATTGTGGGAGAACTGCCCTGCCGATATGGGCGGGGAGTATTTGGGGACGTATGTGCATGTTAATTACACATTGAAGTTCTGATTTCTGGCAAAATTTTTGACAAAGAGACAAATGGAATAGGTGTTTGCTTATTTGTAAAGTGATAGTTTTGTTCCAAAACCTGATGCCACCTACATGTATATAGACAGCATTTCCTGATTCAAAGGTTGTGTCAAAAAGTTAGCAGCAAAATTAACCTCCCCTTTATGATAACTTAAATTAGCCTATATTCTAAATCAATCCAAAGTCAGGGCAGTCTAAGGCATTTCTAAACAGGCAGTCCCAGAATGCACTGCTGTAACCTCAGTGAAACCTCAGTTCAGTCAATAGTGAAAGATATCAATAAATACAGTTCTGTCTAATTAAAAATAAACTATGACACGGTCCCAAACCCTTCACTAGTAAATATTCTGGGCTGTAATACAAAAGCAGGCAAGATATAATCATTATCAATATTTTACTACATATGTATGTGTACAGTATATATACACTGCCGTTCAAAAGTTTGGGATCGGTAAGATTTTTCATGTTTTTTATCGTAGTTTCTTATGTTCAACAAGGCTGTATTTATTTGATAAAAAATACAGAAATACAGTAAATATTATTGCAATTTCTAATATTGGTTTCCTATTTTAATATACTTTAGAATGTAATTTATGAACTTTAATCAGCCATTACTCCAGTCTTCAGTGTCACATGATCTTCCAGAAATCATTCTAATATGCTGATTTATTATCAGTGTTGAAACTGTTGTGCTGCTTAATATTTTTTTGGAACCTGTGATACTTTTTTTTGTTTGATTCTTTGATGAATAAAAAGTTTAAAAGAACAGCATTTATTAAAAATATAAATCTTTTCTAACAATGTAAGCCTTTACTATCACGTTTTATCCATTTAACACATCCTTGCTGAATAAAAGTATTAATTTCTTTAAAAAAAAAAAAAAAAGACTGCCCCCCCAAATTTTGAATATTGCAACACAAAATTTCTATTTTGAATAAACACTGTTCTTTTGAACTTTTTATTTATCAAAGAATCCTGAAATAAGTATCACAGGTCCAAAAAATATTAAGCAGCTGTTAAACAACTGTTTCCTGCATTGATGATTAAATCAGCATATTAGAATGATTTCTGAAGGATCATGTGACACTGAAGACTGGAGTAATGATGCTGAACATTCAGCTTTGCTTCACAGGAATAAATTATATTTTAAAGTATATTAAAATAGGAAACTAATATCTGAAATTGCAATAATATTTACTGTATTGATCAAATGAATACAGCTTTGATGAACATTAGAGACTACAATAAAATAACTTTAAACATATATATTCAGTTTATATATATATATATATATATATATTATGTATAATATATATATATTTGTATGTATACTGTATGTATGCATACAGCTTGCAAAACTTTATGAAAATACACAAGTATGAAAATACATGCCATTCACTTGGCCAGCCCTTAAAATTGAACTTTGGCTCTGCTTTGATTGTAAATTTGTATTATTTAATTTGTAATGTCCATATATTCTTGTCAGAAAAAAGAATGTAAGCGTGACGTGAGATTATTGTATTATTGTATTGAAGTGTCAGTTCCATTTGTATGTTGAATAGAGGTTTGTCGTTTGGCGGCAGTCTGGTTTTTCTCTTGTTCTGAGTTTAAATAGAGCTGAATGCGCTCCGGTCGCCTGTCAGCCTGAGCGAAGATAAACACAGAAAAGAGTGATGAAATTTAAGATTGAAAATCAAGAGGAACGACTGTGGTGGAGGCTGTTGTTATCCCCGGGAAAACAGAATGAAACGCAGGCTTAACTTCAGGGGAATTCTGCACACAATTACAAGTTTCTGAGACACTTTTCTTTTTATGTTAGTGTGCGTGTGTGTGTGTGTTTCAGACTGATGTCCTCTCTCCTCCCCATCTTTGTCTCCTTAATGCTGGGCTCTCTGGTAAAATAAATGCAGTAGACAAGAGTTCAAAGCTGCATTTGATGTTGTATTTGCTGAGAGGAGAAGCGAACAAAAGCGCTGAAAGCCTCTCTCACTCCTGCCTTCTCTCTCTGTCCCGGTGGTCTGCTGGTGCTCTGCCTCTAGTAATCACGGTGCTGTGGAAAGGGCAGGGGTTGTGTGTTATTAGTAATGGTATAGAGGACAAAGACACGGGTGAGAGGCTTTTATTGATACACTGCTTGATTGGGCAGTGGGTTCACTCTCAAATCTTCAGTGTTGATTTTGGGGCAAAAGCTGCACAAAGTCACAACACAGAGTAAACTCTGAAAGACCACGAGAGGAAGGAATAATAAGAAATATTTCTGGGGAGACGTTGAGGGCATCACGAACAAAAGAACCTCGAAGGACATTTATATCATCAGTAAATTTGTATTATTAGAACAGAAAACGTCATATTATAATCATTTTTAACAAATATGTTATTTGTTTAATAAATCAAAGCAACAAGGTGTCAAAAATATTCCATGGTAAGTTTAGTTTCCACCAAAAATATTTAAGTTTTTTTCCCCCCCTATACTATCATACTATAAATGAATAAAGCATTATGTCAGGAGAAGACGTGATGCATTGATTGATTTTACCATAGTTAAAAATAGACTGTAAAGACATTTATAATTATACACAAACTATCTATTATTGCAATTAATCTATTATAGCTGTATTAATCTCATTACTATCACCGTTTCCAAAAAAAAAAAAAAACAGCATATTAGAATGATTTCTGAAAGATCATGTGGCAATGAAGAAAATTCAGCTTTGCATCACAGGAATAATTTGCATTTTAAAGTATATTCAAATAGGAAATTAATATCAGAAATTGAAATAATATTTAATGTATTTCTGTATTTTTGATCAAATTAATACAGCTTTGATGAACGTGAGAGACTACAATAAAAAACATGAAACATATATTCAGTTGTATAGTTGATTTCACAGTATATTTCACAGTATATTTCTATGAATAAAATAAATGCATTCTTGGCAAGTATAAAAGACTTCTTTGAAAATCATTTAAAAATTTTATCGACCCAACTTTTGAATGGTGTATTTATTAGTAATTGCATATGACTTATTATGTCTCTCCTTTTGTTTCTTCTGCAGAAATGCATGAAGTTTAATGTGGAGTCGCCCATCTGGTTGTCTAAACAACGAATCCTCTGCACACTCAACCAGAGCCTGAAGGATGTGCTAAACTACGGCCTCTTCCAGCCTGCGCACAACGGAAAAGCCGGGAAGTTCCTGGATGAGCAGCGAACACTGAAAGAATACCCACTTCCTGCCATCTCTCCTGTCCCATACCTAGAGGTGAGGGTCTTCTCTGACTCATGGAGCTGATTCAAGTCTATTGTGGCCATGCTGTAAATTTCCCGTAATGCTTTTCCACTGCCCACCCATTTTCTGCTCAATACCTTTATAGTTCTTTTTTTTTTTGTTTTTTTTGCAAAAAAAATGGTTACATGGAAATATATACACTTGTAAGGATACAGCGGGTAAAATAAGTATTGAACACGTCACCATTTTTCCCAGTAAATATATTTCTAAAGGTGCTGTTGACATGATATTTTCACCAGATGTCAGTAACAACCTACGTAATCCATACATACAAATAAGTTCAGAAATTAAGTTATGTGTAATAAAATGGAATGACACATGGAAAAAGTAGAACTACTGAAATGTATTTAATACTTTGTACAAAAAGCCTTTGTTGGTAATGACAGCTTCAAGACGCCTCCTGCATGGAGAAACTAGTCTCATGCATTGCTCAGGTGTGATTTTGGCCCATTCTTCCAGAGTCTTCAAATCTTCTGTGGGCCTCTTCTATGAACTCTGATTTTTAGTTCTTATTTTCTATTGGATTCAAGTCAGGTGATTCTGGGCCATTCTAGCAGCTTTATTTTCTTTTTCTGAAACCACTCAAGAGTTTCCTTGGCTGTGTTTGGGATCGTTGTCTTGCTGAAATGTCCACCCTTGTTTCATCTTCATCATCCTGGTACTGCAGGTGTTGGGACTGAAGCAGCTAATATTCATTTCCACTGACGAGAGGCAGGATTGCTTTCTAATTACTGATGGATTTCAGCTGGTGTCTTGGCTTTCCATGCCTTTTTGCACCTCCCTTTCTTCATGTGTTCAATACTTTTTACACATAACTTAATTTCTGAACTTATTTGTTTAGTTTTCTTTGTATGGGTTGTTACCGACATCTGGTGAAAATTTCAAGTCAACAGCACCTTTAGAAATATATTTACTGAGAAAAATGATGACGTGTTCAATACGTGTTTTACCCGTATGTATTTGAGAACACTAAGTAGTTGAATCCCTGCTTAGAGGGTCATACCCCCAAATCCCGCCATAATTCACACCCAGGTTTTGACACTCAATATGCGTGCCAATAAAATAAAAGCTTGGCTTGCTTACAGTGTGTTCAGCAGATCTCATTTTGGCACTCTGCCTTCCTGAGTATATCTCCATTGTTCTATCCTCTTCTGTCAGCCTGTGTGTTCAGGAAAACTCTGATTGTCATTTCACCTGATTTATCATTCCAATTTTGACTTTTGGGGTCTGTGGAGAAAAGCACTTTTGAGAGAGAGAGCAAACAAGCTCTCTTTGAAAAATGGCCTCTCCATATTTCTGCAGTGAGCAGATAAATGACAGAAAGAAATCATTGCCTTTATGCAGTTAGGCTCTTTCTGAATGTGTTGTTGAATTTGGAGCTGTACTAAATTTATTATGAATGTCTCCTAGGTGCCATAAACCATGACAAGCATGAATTAATGTCTCAACCTGTTTGCCATCAGTTAAAGACACACACCTATATTAGCCTCTAAATATGTTTTACTCTGTTATAGACTTACTGACATAACCTACAAATCCTACAGTCAGCCAGCGCAACACTGAGTCTGTCTGTCTATCTATTTATCGTTCCATCTATCATACTGTCGATCTATCTATCTATCTATCTATCTATCTATCTATCTATCTATCTATCTATCTATCTATCTATCTATCTATCTATCTATCTATCATCTATCTATCTATCTATCTATCTGTCTGTCTGTCTGTCTGTCTGTCTGTCTATCTATCTATCTATCTATCTATCTATCTATCTATCTATCTATCTATCTGATTGGATCAAAAGAAAAAAAGGATTCTGAAGTTGGATTAGATCACAAAATCCAATCTTGGTTTTGATCTACATCAAATCATCAGTTTGTGTAGTTCAAAACATTTTAGTAAAACTTTTCTGAGAGAATCAAAAGCTGTGACATACATTTTTTTTTCTCCCATTACCACGTCTCTCTAGGGTTTCTGTAGAGCACTACTAATCCAGATTTGGTAATCTGAAAAACTTTGTATCTGGATCACTGTGATCCAATCCAATTTTGCTTTGAAAAACCAGCAGAAAAGTAAGATGGATTACCTGATCCTGGACAGCGAATTTCCAAATACAGTTTAAGCTTTCTGAACAACTGGCGCCAAGAGACCAACAAAACTTGTTGCGTGTTGCTTAATATTACTAATTAGAACATGAGGCTCACAAAGACCCTGTATACATAAGGATTATTATGTGATAAATATTTAAATGGTTAAATTATAACATTATACGCAGTATCTAGACCCAATGTCTGATAAATAGCGAAACTGTCAAACGTGAGCGATATACCACGTGTGTGAGAGAACAGAAGGAGAAGCGTTGTGTGTGTGCTTCATCATTCCCCAAAGCAACCCGCTGCACGTGAACAGTCCACAGTCATTTATTGTGCTCACATTGCTCCTGGCAAAGCATTGGCACGCTTCAAACAGCTCAGACCCATCACGGTAGTTCAAGCACCATCACTGCACAGCAGACGCTCCATCGACACACTAGCGGGTCTATAGATCCACCACACACTGGCCTGACAAACACAACTCCCATAGTGACTCGTAGATGGACAGATAGAGCACACAGTAACGAAGAGATGTGAATGGTCAGATCCCAGTGGAGGAGAGGGATGGAGCTGTGGGCGTCTGCGAGGCCCTGCCCTCTTCACGGCCACATGGTTTTGTGTACAGCGTTCGCTTCTTCCGCTCCAAGTCATGGCTGTTTCGCAGTGATGTTTTGCAGTATGGTGGTGCTATAGTTGGTGTCATGTTTTGGGATTGATGGCGCTGAGGTGCAGGACAGAGGAATTCTGGGTAGTGCTGAGAATTATAGTGTCGGCTCGCTTGCACTGCTACTGCCCACAGCCAGAGAGATGCATAGCGCAGCAGCGGGATTCTGTGGTGAGTTCTGAGCGTGTAAGATCTATTCACTCTTGTTGTTTGTGAGTTTTTGACTTGTTTTCCGTTTGATCATGACATTTTGACTCTGTTGTTCCTGAGGCGTTTGTTAATGGCCTTGAGTTTGACAGCAATACATTACTTTGAGTTTCCAGACTGCCTCTGAGTTTCTTCAACTTTGCTGTTGTAGTCATGGTTGAAAAGTTTTTTTTCCCTCAACTCATAACTCAAGAAGAGTTTTTGTCTCATCAGTTTTCTTGGTATTTAAAGCAATAGTCACAAAAATGAAAATTCTGTCATTATTTACTCAAAAGGGTTCAAGGATTCAAAAGGTAGGGAAATATAGCGTATTAATTGTATGGTCTACTTTTATGGTGCCTTTATGTCCTTTTTGAAGCCTGAAAACTCTGGTCTCCAGTAAATGATGACAGACTTACACATTTATGGGTTAACTATCCTTTTAAGGCCGAAGTGTGTTATTTGTTTTAAAGTGCCCCTATTATGGGTTATGAAAGATTCTTTTTTTGGTTTTGAGAGTCCCCAACAACAGGTTGACATGCATGCAAGGTCAAAAAACACTTTCATATTCTTATAATATGCATTTATTTTTACCTTATTTTCTCAGCTACTCCCAAATGATTCGCTCAATGATTCATTTTTCCAAACCCCTCCTTTGCGTGACGCTAATCTGCGGTGATTGGTCTGATTGGTCGATTTCTTTTAAAGCAGTTTGTGATTGTGAGCAGTGCTGCTTTGTGTACAGCCGTTACCAGGGAAACGGCTATTTTTAATGCTCCAACAGCTGCACCTAGTGGCAACAAGTGGGCAGCCAATAGACCCTTTTTGCTCCGACGTCACGATTATGTCACCGCGCTAGCTGGAGGCAAAACAAAGGGAGAACTGGAGGCAGCCCCTTCAAACCAGCGCAGATTCGGCTACATAAGGAGCTTAAAATATCATCTTGTTGTGATGTTGGATGCAAGAATCGACGTAGTACAGGCTCCAATTTGAAAATTTAACGCATACCTGCTGCCACTCCCAGACAAAAAACTGACGACAGCTGTGGTGAATATGCAACTCGAGTCACTCAGTCGGAGGTAACGTTAATCCGGTCAGATCGTCCATCAATGAGCATAGGGTCGGCCAATCTGACTTTGTCCATTAAAGTTTTCAATGATTCAGAGTTGACTCTTTCTTTTGAGAGACAATAACTTTATACATGGTGCAGATTTAAAACTTTGCAGGGTGTTTTCATTCACTTAGAGCTGTGTTACACACAGCATAAAAGGTAATTTTCAAAAATCCATAATAGGGGCACTTTAATGTTTTTAAAAAAAAATACTTTCTCCTATTTAAGATTATGATGCAGAAACTCAGAAATTATGATGGTGAAATTTGAACTGAAATTTAGGTCATAACTTTGAAAATGTTGTCTCTTTTTGTGTGAACTTTACCCTTTCTGGACCCAAATCAGGAAATCTGATCAAAAATCTGATTCGCTTCTCTTTTGTCAGTAAGACAATATAAGAATAATTTATTCATTTTATGCTGTTATTGTAATTTTTTTCTCCCTAAAAGTGTTTCAAAAGACTCCTGTTGTCTTGCTCCTCATGCAGCTCTGCTCGTTTGCATCGTGTTTAGACTGGATGTGCAGTTTGTTGATTCACAGCAGGTTCTCTGTTAGAGGACTGTGTGATCCTGAGCGCAGCTGTAATGTAGTTGTGCAGATGTTTTAGCAGCTCACAGTTATGATTACAGCAGTTCACACTCAAACAGAGTCTGTCTCCCTCCACTTCACAGATTCAGCAAACATGACAATCACTGAAGAATGTTACTGTGTGCACTTTAATGAAAACTGAAATTGTGATATCCATAGTGGTGTAAACCTAATCAATGCTGTGTTTTTGGTTTTGGCAGTTTCGCTACAAGAGGCGAGTGTATACACAGACACACCTGGATGAAAAACAGCTGTTGAAGCTTCACACTAAGGTAAGACAGGAGTGTTAGCCTTGTCCTGTACCCACAATGCATCTGGCTGATCTGCTTTCACTACAGACACACACTTTTTTTAAAGTTCTGTGGCTACTAAAGTTCCTCTGTCATGATTCAGGTTTGCATTAAGGTGGTGAAACATGGCACCTGTTACTTTTCTCAGCGATGGACCAGTCAGGGATTACATGATGCGGATTTCTTTTATAATTTCATAGTGATTTCTGTGGCAAATTTCTTCAGGAAGAAATTATTCTAATTAATGCATTTAAAAAAAAATAATAAAAAAAATGTGCTTTTTAGTTTCTCAAATTAGACATCCTGGTGTCATTATTTAAATTTTAATTAAGGTGATGTCACATGGTACCTGTTACTTTTCTCAGAGCTGGACCAATCAGTCATGATGATACATGAATTTTTTATAATTTGCTGTGACAAATTATATTTTTTTCTTCAGAAATCATTCCAATTCAAAAATATGCTTTTTAGTTGTACCAGTCTCTCAAATTATTTAGGTTTAAATTAAAGGGTTAGTTCACCCAAATTAATTTGTGTCATTAATTACTCACCCAAACCCGTAAGACCTTCGTTCATCTTCAGAGCACAAATGAAGATATTTTTGATGAAATCCGTGAGCTTTCTGACCCTTCATAGAGAGCAACACAACTGACACATTCAAGGCCCAGAAATGTAGTAAGGACGTCATTAAAATAGTCCTTGTGACTAGTGGTTCAACCTTTATTTTATGAAGCTACAAGAATACTTTTTTTAGCCTAAGAAAACAAAAATAACAACTTTATTCAACAATTAATTTCTTCCATGTTCTCGGATTTCAACAAAAATATCTTAATTTGCATTCTGAGAATGAATGAAGGTCTTACGGGTTTGGAACAACATAAGGGTGAGTAATTAATGACAGAATTTTCATTTGTGGGTGAACTATCCCTTTAAGGTGATGTCATAATTGTTACTTTTCTCAGCGCTGGACCAATCAGTGATTACTTGATGGGTATTTTAATATCATTTTATTGAGATAGCTGGGTCATTGTACTCAATAGATATGAAAAAATATGCTTTTTAACTATACCAGTGTCTCAATTTAGACATCCTGAGATGAAAATGACAACCCTATGTAGTATTCTGTTTTCTAAGCCACCTAGCGCCCTGCAGAGGAAGTTCATGGCTTGTAGAAAACGGTTATTAGCTTGTCACATCTGCTGCCTAATGGTTCCTGGAATGCTGAAGATGTTGAGGTTTTCATTGAGCTGTTTAGATAGATGATGATGATGATGATGATGATGATGATGGTGACGACGGTAATCATGAGAAGCATGAAGCTCTGGAAGCGTTTACATGACCGTAACCTCCTCTGCTCTTCACAGATCAACAACACTTCTCATAAACACACACCGTGATGCACCGCAATTACCAGCCAGTCCAATCAACTCCCCTCTCATCATGTTAATGCTGCTGTTTTTGGCCCGTCTGGCCTCCACGAACGAGATCTCCTCTCATCTCTCCTGGAGAGTCAGAGTTATGGCCTAAATCAAAATGAGCCATTAGCGCAATAAATGGAAATCAATGTTGGCTTCGTACCAATTTCGGCATCATCATGTCAGTTTGAATCCTCTATTCCATTCAATTAGACGAGAGCCTTTCTTTAGATGACGCTGATAATACCACACGTCTGACAGCGTCACCCTGTGTGACCGTATTACTGCGGTGAATTAAATGAAAAAAGTCATAATCAATGAATAATCCACACTAGTGCTTATTAAAGGGTTAGTTCCCCCTAAAATTTCAATTCTGTCAGCATTTGTTAACAGTTATGTCATTCTAATGATTTTTTTATTATTCACTGGAATACAAGTGGAAATTTTTAGCAGAATATTCACGGTGCTCTTTTGTATATAATGAAAGTGGATCTTGATAATGTAAGCACTATAGACACTGAGGGCACAAATATTCAGATTAGAGTTTGAACAATATGGGTTTTCCAGTTCTTTTATAATTTTGTCTTGAATATTAGTTTGCATTTTTTTGCTCTCAAGCTCCAAAAATTACAAATAAGCATCATGAATGTACCATTAAAATGTTCTGTAGTCTTCTGAAGCCGTATGAAAGCTTTGCATGAGTAACAGACCAGAATGTAAGTTATTTATTGATAATCCTTGAAACTTTTCTTTAAAGCTTGGTTTGGATACAGTTTTAGCAAATTGATTCATTTGGATGGTTAATTTTAAGGAACCTGTTCAAATTCTTCTGTCATGTAAACAAAGTCATTTTAATAGCAAAATTGTGTTTTTTTCTTTTAAATTTATACTAATTGTCCTGTTGAAAAGTTCTTTAAAAGTTTGTTTCCTTTTGGGGTTTCTGATTTTTGTTTTGTTGAATTCTTCTTCAGTTGTCCTTAGAAAAATGGATTTTAGCTGTGAGATTTTTATGTGGTTAGAAAATCCAAAAAAACATCTGTGTCCCTCTATGATTACGTCTAAGTATTTATTTATGTATTTGTATTGCATATATATGTATGTGTGTGTGTGTGTATGCATATATATATATATATATTTTACATTTTATTATTATTATTATTATTTTTTTTTTTGGGCTTGGTTTAGCCATGGCAGCCATCCTATTCTGGTTTAGCAGTACGCATACAGTACATAGAGGTATACTAAAAAAGTATATAAATAAATAAATGCAATGGTCAAGCAAACAACTTCACAATTTTGGACCCCTTGGGATGGTTTGTGATAAAGTTTGACTGAATTGCTAGTGTTTAGTTTGTGAATCAGAATCGCTATTTGTTTTTGGTTTGTAATTGTTCAGTATATTTGAGGATTATGTGTGAGAATTTGGAGCAGGCATATTCCTTGGCACTCTTTAAGTGGTGCCTACACTGATTTCTCTTCCAATTTGTCCAGGCCATCGTGGTTCACTGTTGCATTTCTGTCATTATGGTTTTGTTGTTGTGAAATTGTGGGGGTTTTTTGACGGCCCATGCCATTTAGCTGCTGGACTGCGCCATCTCCTGCTCGCACGGGGGGCCGGTGAAGGCCGTAATCCGCTTATATACTGACATTGTTTAATTTGTTGTACTGACCTCTCCTGCTGGGTGCACACGCAGATGATCAAACATCTACAAATGCACGTGCCTGCACATGCTCGCAATCCCACGCACATATGAACTGTCAATTTGTGGCACAGCCGTGTGCAGTGGTGTGTGTTCAGGTCAAGCATTAGCCTAGTTTTCAGTCATTCACTCTGTTTTTACTGAGCCAAGATGAAACCTAATGCACTGTGTGTGTGTTTATTGAAGCCTGGAGGTCAGAGATGGTCATATGACAGACGGTAGAAAGACATCTTTCTTTAGCAGAGACAAGAAGCCCTCAGTGCTGAAGCAGCTGATGTTAATGTGGAAATGAGAAGTTATCATTGCATTACTGAGCTCATAAAGATGCGTACAGCTTGACCCCGACCAACCCCATCACAGTCTCACCTGAGCTGCATTACAGAGCTGGCAGGACACACTGCAGGCCCAGCTGTGTGTTAGCAAGTTCTGCTCTCCAGAGAACGAGACGAGGAGGAGAGGAAGAGAACTAGAGCGTGTAGACAACAGCCTCCTGACGCACACAAACACACTTTACACTGTATTTGCAACATGCGTATTTGCATCTATCTATCTGTCGGTCTGTCTGTCTGTCTGTCTGTCTGTCTGTCCGTCTGTCTACCCGCCATCCATCCATCTTTCCATCTATCCATCCGTCCATCAGTCTGTCCATCTATCAATCTATCAATCTGTCTGTCTGTCCTTCCGTCCGCCCGCCATCTGTCTATCTATCTATCTATCTTTCTGTCTATCTGTCTGTCCATCCGCTATCCATCCATCCATCTGTCTGTCCGCCCGCCCGCCCGCCCGCCATCCATCCATCCATCTATCCAATCATCCATCCATCATTCCATCTATCCATCCGTCCATCAGTCTGTCCATCTATCAATCTATCAATCTGTCTGTCTGTCTGTCTGTCCGTCTGTCTACCCGCCATCCATCCATCTTTCCATCTATCCATCTATCTATCTATCTATCCATCTATCCAATCATCCATCCATCTTTCCATCTATCCATCCGTCCGTCCATCCATCCCTCCATCTATCTGTCTATCGTATCTCTCTGTCTGTCTGTCTGTCTGTCTGTCATTCTGTCTATCAATCTGTCATCTTGGCATTATATGTTTTGATTCACTAAAGAATCAGTTCATAAGAGTCATTTGCTTGTGAATCGGACAACACTGGTGATGCTATGTAGTCCATTGTCACAGCCTGTGAGGACAATAGAAAGATGTGATTTTTTTGGCATAATTTTTTTTATTACACACCCTTCTTATCTGTATTTCATTCATTCTTATTTATTAAACTCATTCATACATCCCATATCTCACTTATCCACTAACTCATTTTTCACTGTCTGTATAAACTGAAGGGTGTTGTACTGGCGAGTGTGTTGCATGTTAAAATCTGATATCTGAACTGCTTCTTTCTGTCTCACTGACATTCACCCCATTCCTCTAAGACTGTGTGTGTGTGTGAGATACTGAAGTATCTGTATCCACCCTGAGCTAGTACAGGTTTGGAGCTGCTTGTTTGGAGAAACGTGTTTTGGCTGCTAACTCGTATCAGCGTACAGGGCCAGTGTATATCTGTCTTGCACGTACACTCTTTCTTTTCTAGTTAAAAGTAAATGTGGCATGTTTGACTTGTGCTCTCTGCCTCACCTTTATCTGATTCAACCTCTCAATGTCTCTCTACACATCAATCCCTCATTCCTGATCTCCAGTCATCTTCCCTTTGACTTCCACCTTACTCTTCTCCTGCCACACCAGAGGAAGCTCATTACTGACAGTCAACCTCCAGTGCAGAACACCCGTCTGACTCATCCCTCCATCAGGCAGGCAGACAGACAAAGAGAGAGAGACAGAGTAAATGAGCTGAAAGATGCAGCGAATGAGAGAATCTCTTATATATACTGTGTTTGTCCTCTTAGCCCAAAAGAGGCCTGGTTTCATTTGATTTGTGTGTTTTGTGACACATAAAGCAGCTTCGTTTTCTGAACCAGTGGTTCTCCACTGGTGGATCGTGACCCAAAATTGGGTTGCAAACTGTACAGAAAGACGAATGCTAAATGGAAATAATTAAGTGCTGTATTAAACCAACCTTATCATTGTGCTTTGTTAGGGTTATAAAATAGTCCTGTAACTTTTAAATGGGAGGTGAGAACACTTAGTGTATGTTTTGACGTTGATGTCAAAGGTTGTACATCCAATTAAAGTCTATAGTGCATTGGTGCCTGCCCACTTTCTCAGAGTTACTGTATGAGCAACGAACCAAACCAACCAGATACAGAATCACAACATTGCAAATTTGTATTTAATCCAAAAAAGTATTTGAAAATCGTTCAAAAAGGCAACATTGTGAATTTAATGGCTTTACTAAGAGGAAGAACGACAATGCCATGAAGTGTTGCAAATGACATAATCGATTGAAAACTATACTTATGTATATATTTTCTGTTTATTGCAGTATATAGTTTTAGAGTGTAGGGAGACTTTTTCTTTACAGAATCATCCGTGTCATAGTTTTTCATCAGGAATTCATCTGTTTAAAAAATATTTAAAAAATATTTTGAAATAATGAAACTGATGGTTTTAGCCTACTATCTTTAAAGGTTTATAAATTATTATTAAAAATCTTCCTATGGAGAAAATGAATGGGATTTTTTCTTCTGGAATCCAACTATTTTGTCATTATTTCATCTGTCACCTGGTAGAAGTCAGTTAAATTAGACAGATGCTAACCATAAAACAAACAAAATTGAAAGGATATTAAGAAACCAAAATTGTCAAATTTCCTGTTCAGTCTGTGTCATAATTAGTGTCATAATAAATTTAGCAAATTGTTGGACCTATTCAGTTCATAGTAATATTATTACTTTTTAAAGTTTGATTTTAAGAACTTTTTGTTTGTGCAAAACCAGTTCAGAATTACTGTGCTAAACTCCGTTGGAGTTATAATTATTATCGTCGGATGTCTGTCATTTCATGTAGTGATTCAGATGGGATTAGAATCTATTTCTCATTTGTCTAATACTTAGATGCAGATATTTTTGCAGTGTTTCTTGATTGGACTTTCCATATAGATTTAATTTTCACGTCAGATGGGATTTTAGCAGTGTGTGAACCACCAACTGTTATGTTTTGTCAGTAAGGTTTAAATCCACAATGAAGGTGCAGTCAGAAGATTTGCACACAATGCAAAATTTAGCCTTCATTACAGAATTCGACAGCTTAGATGAGGTGAAGCATTGTGACAACAACAAACATTTCTATCCAGACAGAATTAGATTTCTCAGAGGATGCCTGAGTTAACTGCAGAAAGTAGGTAATTTGTTATTTACACAGACGTGTTCGATTCAAACAGGATTGAAATGACAAAGTGCATTTGAGAAACACGACTTTACCGACTTGAGGGAACTAGTCTGTTTCAATAAGGCTATAGTTTCTTTCAGAATGAGTTTCCCATATATATAATATAAGACATGAAGCATATTGATACAGTGTTTGAATGATATTACAGACCTGCTAACTGCAGCAAGAGAAGAGAGCAGCCTCATATGAGTGTGTTTTGGCTTTTGTGGTTTCTTCTCTTGTAACACACCTTGAATACAGTGTGTGTGTGTGTGTGTGTGTGTGTGTGTGAGAGAGAGAGAGTGTGTGTGTGTGTGTGTGTGTGAGAGAGAGAGAGTAAAGCAGACTGCACCAATTGCCTGACCCTGTATGAGTTCATTATACTGGTATAAATTGTTTCACTGCAGTGGTTTAGACTAGTGTGTCTGTACAGTACATGCATGCTTATTAAATATATCACAGACAAATATCAGTTAGTGAGGTTAACTGGTTTCTTATCCTTTCTTCATTGCTGCTTTACTTAACTCTTAAAAATAAAGGTGCTTCATGATGCCATAGAAGAAAAGTTTCACAAAAGGTTCTTTGTGGCAAATAAGGTTCTTCAGATTATAAAAACGTAAGCAAGAGATGGTTCTTTAAAGAACCTTTGACTGAATGGTTCTTTGTGGAACCAAAAATGGTTCTTCTGTGGCATCGCTTGAAGAACCGTTTGAAGCACCTTTATTTTTAAGAGTGTTCCTTTCTCAGAAAAGCTGCATATTTCCTTTCTTCTGTCTTTCTTTCCATGCTTCCTTCCTTCCTTCTGTGCTTACTTCCTTCTCAGAAAAGCTGCATCTTTAAATTCCTTCTTCCTTTCCTTCCTTCCTTCTTAAGAAAACTTCAAATTCCTTCCTTCCTTCCTTCCTTTTAAAGACCTTTCTTTCTTGCTTCATATACCTTCCTTCTCAGAAAAGCTCTTTTCTTTCTTTCTTTCCTTCTTTCTTTCTCAGAAAAGCAGCATCTTTAAATTTCTTCTTTTCTTTTCTGCCTTGTTTCCTTTCTTTTCTTAAAGGTGTCTTAAAATTCCTTCCTTCTTTTCTTTTCTTTTCTTTTCTCTTTCTTTCTTCCTTTCTTCCTTGAAATCTGTCATTAAATTCCTTCCTTCTTTCCTTCTTTCTCAGAAAAAAATCCTTCATTTCTTCCTTTCTGCCTTGTTTTTTCCCTTTCTTAAATGTATCTGTAGATTCTTTTTCTTTCTTTCTCAGAAAGCTGTCTTTAAATTCCTTAATTTCTTACTTTCTGCCTTGTTTCTGTCCTTTCTTTAAGGTGTCTTTAAATTTCCTTCCTTCCTTCATCCCATTCTAAAGCACTGCTGCTTGAGCCATACACATTAAGATGGACCTTTCAGCTCTTACGTTGTTTCTCACACTGTATTTAGTGTCCCATTACAGCAGTGGTCCTGGACCCACTAGGGGGCCTCAGCAAACTTTCAAGAGGACTGCAGGATGGTTTAATATTTCAGATTAACATTATTAATATCATTAATAGTTAATATTAATTATTATTATTTAAAATGTATATTGTTAATAAATTAAAACAATCAAATTTAAAGTGATAAAAAATACATACAAATGAAAAAGTAATTTTTCCCCTCAATAACTATTGTTTTGAATAAAGAATGTTAACAACCCCTGCACCAACTTTCAAAAATGCATCTCAGAATTTATACTGAAAAAATAAATTATTCATTGACGATGCAGTCTGTAGTGCATATCCACATCTTACAAGTTTATATCCATCAGGCGCTCAGTCGATGCTTTCTCTAGTATATAGACACCCTGGCCGATATATCGTTGTATCACTACGTTGTGTTTCCAAGCAGTCTGAATACACAATCATTTAATCAACCAATCACAGGTCCCACCTCAGACATCAAAGAGAGAGAGAAAAGCATTACCACTCTGGTTTTTGGCTGGCCAATCACGTTAAGCTGGAGGCGGAGCTTATGTAGTCGCAGTCGTATCTGTTCTGGTCAATGAGCATGCTGCAGTCGACTTCATAGTGTGTGTGTGTGTGTGTGTGTGTGTGTGCGCGGGTTGTCAGAATGTGGATCCGTTTCATCACTGCTCTCTATGGGACACACACCATCAGCACGAACGAATGAGTGTGAATGAATAAACGTGAGCTTTTTCCTTACTGGCTCAACCCCAAATGGTCTCCCCCCTCCCCTCCTCAAAACTACCGCCACATCTCCCCCTCTTCCTCCTTTTCTCCTCCCTCTCTCCCTCCTGTTCCCTCCCCGTCACCGCATCCAGCAAAATCAGCCCTTCATCACATGCCAGACGCTAGCGTGTGTGTGCGCGTGAGAGAGAGAGAGAGAGTGTGAGCGGGCAGCTCTCCGGCGAGACGTGAGTGTGTGGAGAGAGAGAGAGAGGGGACGAGGAGGAGAAGACAGGGCGATAGGTGAGAGGGCATGTGGTGGATGAGTGTGTGATGAGAGGAGATGGGGGGAGCGCTCGGACGGAGAGACGCCAGAGAGCGGAGGAACAGGAAGCCGCGCAAGGACGCCAAGAAGTCCAAAATCAACAGTAAGGTATCCCGTTCTCGCATTGACACTTCTCTATGTGTCTGTCTCTCCTCGTCTGTCTTGTTTGGATTGTGTAAGAGTGTGTGTGTGTGTGTGTGTGTGTTGCATTGCATTCCATCAGTATGTGTATGTGGATTTATAGCAGAGTAACTTCCCTTTGAATGTGTGAGACAGTTTGGTACAGAGAGACAGAACTGGCCCCAGGCTCAACAATAAGGGTTTTCTTCTGCTGTCATTGTTCATTTAATGGTCAAATTTTGTTACCAAAAAGCTGTGATGCAACTCTGGGATAGGTGTAAATTAATACACACAGTTTTGCTTGCATACTGTGTGAAATATAAGTGTTTGCTCATCATTTTGAAGTCATTCTTGCAATTTTGATACATCCTATTCTGTGCAATTAACTGAGATAATTTGATCAAATCCAGTCGTTTTTTTTTTCGTTTTTTTTTTTCATTTAGATATATTTGCTCCAACATTGTTACCAATTTACCATGTGTGCATTGACCAGTGAGGATCTCCTAGATATCCACACAATTTGCTAAAACAATTTGACCACTTAACATACAGTTGGTTCAAATTAAGGATGCACAATATCTGTACCATATTGGTTGGTATAGTATATAATTTCTTGGTATATTGCATGATTAGTTGTGCATGCTTATTATTTCTGTTTTTACATTTGGGTTTACATGATCCATGTTGTTCTATAAAGCTCAGTTTGTCTGTAAAAAAAAAAATATTTTATTTATTACAAATGTATTTATTATAAAATGTAAAATTTAAATGTAATCTTTAGCAAAACTCAAAATAAATATCCAATTTTATTTTGTACATTCTAATGTTGAGATGCCTAAATTTTCTTATAGCATTTGTAATTTATTTTAGTTTTTAGTATTTTATTTCAATTTATTTAGACAAAATTACCAACTTAGCATTTTTACTAATTATCAGTGTTACTTTTATTTTAAATTTTGTTTTCATTTTAATTTCTTCATTTGTATTTTGTTAATTTGTGCTTTTGTCATTGATATTAGTGTTTTATATTTCTTTTTATCTTTTTTTTCCCAGTTTATTCATTTTTTTCATGAATTTCAGTTTTAGTAATTTTATTATTTCAGTGTAAACTTATTTGTCAAGGCAACATTTCTCATTTTTAAGTTTAAAGCGTGAGTTTTTCCATGTAAAAAATATTTTATTTCGGGTTCATTTCAATTACAATTTTAACAGTTTTTGATTTAGTTAGCATTAACTACACTGCAGCTTATTGTATTGGCCAGAATGTTAATATCAGTGCATCCATAGTTCAGATACATCTGGTAGCAAATCCAAACGTTTGCATAATGTAAAAACCTTGATGTATATGATTAATGGATAGGGCAAGCTTTGTCAACAGGCCTGAAATTCTCTCACACTGAGTTCAGGCCATCAGACCGTCCTTAGACAGAGACAAACCTTTCACTCCCAAACACTCTATCAGCATGTGTTCAGTGTAGCATAAAATGTCAAGACAGCAGTGGAGCTGGAGTGTAACTGCGTGTGAGTGTTTAAGGTGTGAACAAGAACGATTCAAGCGTTGAAGTTTACAGCATCAAGCATTTCCAGTGTTTTCCCCCATTTTCTGCTGTTTTCGCTCTTGCTTGCTCGTCCTTTGAATGCCATGCCCGGAATTCAGATTGCATGTGGTACCTGCGCGTGGATTTGACAGCGTGCTGATCCGCGGTCTTGACGAAGATGACACAGGCTGTGATGCGTAATCTCTTGATCCTGTGAAGTGACTGATGGGAGATTTAACGAGGCCTCGGAGTGGCAGCTGCTTGCGCGATGGCGCGATCAGACAGAATTTGGAGGTGTAGTCAGTCAGAGATGACAGATTTGGGAAAACAGTACTGGAATGTTTGGGAGACTCTTTCCTTTAGGGACTTGTGAGAGCGCATGAGGTGAACGGGGCTTCTTCCCACTCTTTTTATACTGACGATTCCATACAGTACAGATCACCTTTACACCTCATATTAGCTTGGGTTTTGGGTGGTTGGATCACAATCCTAACCACAAAAAGGCTGGCATTTGTGCACCTAAGATACCCATGTATATTGTTCAAAAGTTGGGGTCTGGAATGTTTTTTGATGTTTTCGAAAGAGTTTCGAAGGCATGCTACGATAGCAGTTTATAAAGATTTAAAGAACTAAAATAATGTACATGTAATGTAATGTACAAGCAAGAGTTCATCTGGCATTGAGATCTCTTCTGAAACTCTAGAAAAGAGACATATGTGAGATTACAGGGATGTTTAGTTTGAGAAGCAGTTGCTTTAGGCAAATATCTCCACTTGAGCTTATTTTAATCTCATTGTCTTATAAAAATGAGACCTGTTTAATATCTCAAGTTTTTTTTTTTTCCATGGAAGCACTTGAAACTGCAGTGTAATGCACTGTATGTGTCTGTATATATGCATGTCTTAGTGTATTAGCAAGCAGTATATTCATTCCACACGAGAGCATGACTTAAACAGAGCATGAACTAGTTTGCTTCATATCTGCCAGCTGTGACCTCAGCCAGCGATGTTCTACTGTATACGTTCCACTATACTGTACTTGTTACATGTATGTTAGTGTTGATGGGGTTTGAAACAAACTTGTTTTGAGTTTTCAGTTGTTATCGAATGGTCTTGTGGTGGTTAAACATGAAAGGTAGCTGGTTTGGGCCAGAATTGAGCCCTTGAGTGAGACACTTAACCTCAGGTTACTCCAGGAGGACTGACCCTGTTATATGCCACTTTAATTAAATCATTTGCTAAATGACTACTTCCATATTTAAGAGGGAGGCTTTTGAAATGCATGTCAGGTTTTCAAGAGAGTATACATGTTTATATTATATATAAAGGTTATAAAGTGGAAGAAAGATTTGTATGGTTAACTTCTGTTTAATTCTTTTGAAGTGCTTTTGAAATACCATGCATGTGAGTTTGGTGAGAGAGCATAGAGCTGTGAATAGCGCCCCATCCACTGAACTGTCCCGGGACTCTTTTATCGGTCCTGCCTTGAGGCTGACCATTACACGACCTAATTAAACCAAAGTGAGGTCCAGTACAGCCACAGAGTACTTACACATTAGCTTCTCATAACACACACACACAGGGCTTTATTTCATCAGAAGTACTTAACCATTTAGAATCACTCATACACTGATATACTGTATTCATTACAGCTAGCCTATGAAGCATCCATCCATCGTTATACAGCTTCAACAGTTCAGGAGACATGCAGGATACATCTTGGAGTGTTTAATGGAAAATACTTCATACATTAATTATCAAATTACAACTGAATATGAGCAGTGCTAAAGATTCGGTGCTCATAAAAGCTGCTGTTTTGACAGTCGCTTAAGGTCTAATGGAACTAACTGTCATCTTACATTGACAGCTATTACTTTATAAATGAAATAATATAAAAATAAAGTTATGCAACTTATACGCAGGATCTATCTATCATCCATCAATCCATCTATTGTTTTAATCTTTTATCTGTTGTTCTGTCTGTCTGTTTCATTCATCCATCCATTCATTCATTCATCATTCTATCATTTCATCATCCATCCATTCATCCATCCATCAGTCTATCCATCCTGTCATTCATCCATGCACCCAAACATTTTTCCATCCATCCATGGTTCCATTAATCCATCCATCGTTCCAACACTTTATCTGTCAGTCCACCTGTCCGTTCATCCCTCCATCCATCCATCTATCGTTTTATCTGTCATTCCATCCATCTATCCATGCAACCATCCACCCATCAGTCTATCCATCCAGTCATTCATCCATGCACCCATCCATTGTTCCATCCATCCATGGTTCCAACACTTTATCTGTTGTTCTGTCTGTCTGTTCATCCATCCATCGTTCTAACGTTTTACCTGTTGTTCCAACTGTCCATTCATCCATCCATCCACCCATCATTTTATCTGTCATTCCATCCATCCATCATTCTATCATTTCATCTGTCATTGCGTTCATCCATTGTTCCGTCCATCCATTGTTCCATCCATTCATGGTTCCAACATTTTATCTGTCGTTTTATCTGTAGTTCCACTTTCTAGTTCTGTCTGTCTGCTGTTCCACATATATCCATGTTATGTTCATTACTGAGTAATTTTCATAATTGCTATTTTTGAGATCACGCAGGTCTTCAGAATGATGGTTGTGTAACTAACAGTCCAGTGTCCTCAGACTGCTCATATGTCTGTCCATTTTGTGAAACAGATGGATATGATACAGTGGGCACAACATGTATTCCATTTTTTCTTTCTGTTTACTTTAATGCGAGTCACTTTTGATGCACAATGCAAATGTAACCTTCACACAGCTGGAATTGTTTTATAATGTTAATATGACATCAAAACTGCAGGCATGATGTACAAGATGCATTTTTAAAGAGCATGCATGCTGCTACTTAAAATCAGACCACCATAACATACAGTATAAGGATGTGCTTTTTTTCCTTATGGCTGCTCATATATCTTCCACCACAAATACATCACATACAAAGGTTATCTGTCGTTTTCTCTTTTTAAGACTACAAGAACTGATGTGTAAAACTCGATACTATAAATTTAGATCATGCATGGTATGTTGAGGGTAAATGGAGGATACAGCAGTTATTTATGCATTAGGAACTTTTTGCACGTTTGACATGTGTTTTACTTAATGTTATGATAGACTGAAAGACTTTGAATACTGTGTGCGAAGTGTATGGGCTAGTTTTATGATACTTTTATGGCCTTTTTTGTAGTTTAAAACCAGCTCCCATTGAAAATGGTAATCAGTACTTTTGTATTTCACAGAAGAAAGAAAATCAAAGAGGTTTGGAACAACACGAGGGTGAGTAAATAATGACAAAATATTCATTTTTAGGTGAACTATCCCTTTAAACGTCAGTCCTGTCATCGCTTATTGAATTGACTGAAGAGCACCATCTTTCTTTCTCTGTGCACCAGTCAGAGGTTAATGGGCCAGTTGTTCATCCATAAACTGCACCTATGAGAGCTTAAACTACTCTTCTTCTCACCTGTGGACAGAGAGACAGATTATGTGGAGTCTGAGAGAGAGATTGTTAGTTTGTCACCATTTTTTGTTACCAAGAGGACTCGCTCCTGAAGTCCCATTAAGACAAATGGATCTCTCAAGGAGCCGTCTGTCAGGCGTGAAGTGCTGGAAAGCGGAGCAATAACTCAACACTAACTCACTGTGGGATAGGGAACTGACATCTGACCGCCGGCCTGCCAATCTCTCGGTCAGTGTAACGGACAGCACATATGCCATTTACATGTCACATTAACACCAGTGTGCCGGCGGTCGGTTTCGTTATGCGACATTAGACCAAATGACATGCATTATGATCAGTGCTGAATGCACTGTGGGAAGACTTGGGTGTTTTTTGGATGCCATCAGATCTGTTAGCAGATTTGGGACGGACTGTTATGGAATGTGCCGGCAGTGATGGCTGTTTTATGAGTATTGATGGGAATGTCATGGTAATGCTGGGTATTTCACTAATAGTAGTGGGTTATGTTATAGGCAATGTGTAATGTACTGTGTTTCCATTTTTGGATAGATTATAAGCTCTGCAGGCTATATTAAGAAATATGAGGTGTTATGGGATGTGTTATATGTTCACAGCGAGAGTACATTTAAGGTCACATTAGATGGGTAAAATGAGTTTACAATAGGAAATGAGTGTGCAGTATTGTGCATTTTGCTAGATATATATGTTCATGTAATTTCTAGGAAGCAAATGGGTTCTGTAGAATGGATTATCTGACTTGGGTCATTAGATTTATGATTATGAATACTGTGGAAAGTAATTTATTAGACGTATAATGGATATTTATAATGGTATTCATAGATTATGATATGGATTACACATCCATATGTATACATAATGAATCTTATGATGTGCCTTTGTGGTTCATTAACAGTCATAATAGATATAATATGGGGAAAGTGTAATTCTGTCATTTATAAAATGTGTGGAATGTTGTGTTGGATGAACACTAGGCAAAGTAAAGTATATTACTAAATGAGAGAATATTTTGGATTGTGTTGGATATATAGGCTAATTGTAAAATTATGAGAGCATGTAGGGAGTTCATAAAATAAATATCTTTTTCTATATCCCTCCTGGTTGAATGACCTGCCCAACTCAATCCGAGCAGCTGAGTCCTTAGCCATCTTCAAGAATCGGCTAAAAACACATCTCTTCCATCTTTATTTGACCCACTAAATCTAGCACTCTCTATTCTAATTCTATTCATTAAAAAAAAGCCCTTTTAGACTTGCACTCTATTCATTTACTGCTTGTCTTTAAAAAAAAAAAAAAAAAAAACTAACACTAGCTTTTCTAATCTTTTTGTATTTATCTATTTGTTTTCTTTTTATTTATTATACAATTAACACAAGCAAAAAAGGCTTCTAACACTAGCTTGCTCTATTCATTTTCTTTTTATTTATTATATAATTAAAAAAAAAAAAACCTTGCTATGTGCACTGCGTTAAGCTAACTGACTTGTTATAGCACTTGCATATCATTGCTCTTTTGTTGATTTTGATTGCTTCCATTGTCCTCATTTGTATTCGCTTTGGATAAAAGCGTCTGCTAAATGACTAAATGTAATTGTAAATATCATCAAAGTATGGACAGTAATATGATTAGATGCATTAGATGGTAATAATGCCTATAAAATAATGCATTTATGGGGTGGTCTAATATAATGGTATGGATATATAGATGAAGTACATTACATTGTATATTATGAGAATTGTTGGGAATATAATGGACAATGTTGGATGCACTTTTTCACTTTTTAAAAGTTTGAAGACAGTACGATTTTTAAATATGTTTCTGAAAAAAGTCTGCATTTATTTGATCAAAAATTCAGTAAAATCTGTAATTTTGTGAAATATTATTACAATTTATAATATACAGTATTATAGTTTAAATTTTAATATATTTTAAGATTGAATTTTCAGCATCATTACCCCAGTCTCCAGTGTCACATGATCCTTCAGAAATCATTCTAATATGCTGATTTGATGCTCAAGAAGCATTTCTTTTCTTTGATGAATAGAAAGTTCATAACAGCATTCTATTTGAAATATAATTTTTTTTATTATAAATGTCTTTTACTGTCACTTTTGATCAATTTAATGCATCCTTGCTGAATATTAATGCATTTTTTAAGAAAATGTTACTAACCCCAACTTTTTTGAACGCTATTAGTTAAGGTGAAGCATATAATGGGAAATGTGGGAAATATTATGGACAGTGCTCAATATATATTGGTAGGATGATGTTTATGGGAGGTGTGGGGAGTTTTATGGGATGTGTTTTGAGCAAAGGCGAGTGTATTGTGAGAGTGTGTGGTGTATTTTGGACTGTGCCATGCTCCATTGGTTGGGGCTGTCAGAGGCACATGGATGGCAATGCTGACTCAAGCTTTTCTCTTTCTGTTGGTCTGTCCGTGATTTGATGATGGAAGGCATTCCGTGCATTCTTTACACACACACACACACATGGTGTATTAATTCACTCTCTCACACGCGCACACACAATATTCATGTGTTTGTGTATATTGAAAGCTGAAGTCAGCAGTATGTGGAGTGACTGCGCTCAACTTTATGAGTGCAGCGAATAGGTTCATATTTATAAATCACATCAGTGCCACGCCTGAGAGAATAAACAGAGCCTGTTTACACAGCCCTGCTTTCATTGTCGTTACACTGTAAACCTGTGGAACCCCAGTCATCATACATGTTTATCACCTTTAACTCAGACAGTATAATATAAACAGTGTTTTGAGCCATACATAACTTTGAATTACCGGGTTATCGGTTGGGTTTTGACCGCCCCTATTGCCTTTCTGAAATGACAGTTACTTGAAATTACTTTCCTTTTGCTGAGTTGGGAATGAATAAGCACGTGTTGCACTACGGGTAATGTAGTCGTAATATGATACACAACTTCTGAATTATGGTTATACATTACAAGAATAGAAATATAAAAATAAATGCCAAAAATCTACTCACCCTCAGGCCATTCAAGATATAGATGAGTTTGTTTCTTCATCAGAACAGTAATTTAGCATTACAACACTTGCTCACCAATGGCTCCTCTTGAGCGAATGGGTGCCGTCAGAATGAGAGTCCAAACAGCTGATAAAAACATCACAATAGTCCACAAGTAAACCACACGACTCCAGTCCATCAGTTAACATCAAAGTGAAAAGCTGTATGTTTGTAAGAAACAAAACCTTCATTAAGTAGTTTTTAAGTTCAAACCCTCACTTCTGGTCCATAATCCATAATAAAACTTCCTCCAGTGAAAAAGTCCATTCCCTGTTGTCCTCTTACGTCAAACCATCAAATACACAGACATATTAAACTGTTTTAGACTGGTTTTGCTTGTAAACAGTGCTTGATCTGTGCGTATTTCTCTCCTGATTCAGGTTGAGAGAACTTTTTCACTGGAGAAAGCAATATTATGAATAGAGGACTCAAGCAACAGTTTGAAGTTAAAAATGGCTTAATAATTAGTTTGTTTATTACAACATACAGCTTTTCACTTTAGAAGATGTTAACTGATGGACTGGAGTGGTGTTGATTATTGTGATGTTTTTATCAGCTGTTTGGACTCTTATTCTGATGGCACCCATTCACTGCAGAGGATGCATTGGTGAGGTAATTTCTTCAAATCTGTTTCAATAAAGAAGTGCAATGTGAGCCACTTTGGATAAAAGTGTCTGCAAAATGCATAATTGTGAATGTCAGTGGATGAAAAGCTGTAAGTAATACAGATTATTGGAGCACACTTTACAAAATGTTACTTACTGTTTCTTTGTAAGTATTTTGTGAAATTTGTTCAGAGTAAATCCTACACCAAAAGTTTTTCAGTGTAGTTGGCAACAGGTGTGTGTATGTGTGTGTGTTTGGGAGGGGCTGGTGTGGTCATTCAAAGAGTGTGTCTCTCAGCGGTCAGTAAGCAGCAGTATGTCGTGTGCTGTGGCAGAGCGCTGGGGATCTCTAACATTATGCTGAGAGTAGAAAAAGAGAAAACCGCCCGCCATCCAGCCATCGAGGTCAGAATGTCACTTCAAGTCATTCTTTCTTAGTTTTTCTTGTAGTCGACTCGAAGGTGCATACGCTCCTATTCTGAAAATAACAACTCTGACTTCAGGCTAGACATCAAGAGGGATGTGAAAACACAGCTGATAGTGTCAGAGGTGTTTCAGCTCCAGTACTTTAATTACAGATAGCAGTCGTAGCAGATTAAGTTTAATTATTGTGTGAGGTTTGGCCGTGTGTGTTTAAGTGTATCTGCTTCAGAAGTCAAGCAGTCTCACTCTTAATATCTGTTGTTTTGGTTCAGGCTGCTGTTCTGGAGTGTTTAAAGGGATAGTTCACACAAAAATTTGTCATCATTTACTCAAAAAGGATAAATGTTGTCATAATGTGCTCTCATAATGTGTCTTGTGCCATGATTGAATATGCAAGTCAGTGTTATTTTAGTATAATTGTATAACAGTATAATTGAAATTGATTGATTCATTTTATTTTTGTACTTTTCATTTTCAAATTAAAGGGGTCATCGGATGCAAAATTCACTTTACAAGTTGTTTGAACAGAAATGTGTGTTGGAAGTGTGTGTACACATCCATCCTATAATGATAAAAATCCACCCAGTGGTTATTTTAAAATCCCCTTTCTCAAATCAGGCTGTTCTGAGATTCCTGTCAGAATGACGTACAGTAGTTCTGTACAGGCCGCTCCCACGATAGTTGATTGACAGGTCCATCTTACCTTAGACCCGCCCTGAGTGAGCTGTGAGCTGTCCGCCATTGTGTCGACTCTGGTGCAGGGGAAGACAAGAATGTCTCCGATTAAGCGATTGAGGCGTTCTGTTGTTGGATGTAATAATTAATATAGCAGTCGTCATTTACTCCCGACATCTGAGTCGCTGAAGACGCAGTGGATTACGTTTGTTTTTGAAGGGAATGTGCCCCCTGATCTACCTAAATGCGTCTATGTTCGCGCAAATCATTCGTGATCCAGCTTCACCTACAGAAGCAGTGAGTATAAGGGTTTTTAATGAATCTTTGCAAATCGCCTTTCCTAATAATGTGCTAATTAGCAAATTTCATGATGAATGCAGCTAAAGAAAACAGTCCCTCAGAGAGTGGCTCGGAAGAGAGGGGCGGGGTCAGCAGAGCTCATTAACATTTAAAGGAAAATGCTACAAAATGGCTTGCTCTGACAAGAGCTGTTTTTGACAGGTTTAAAAAGGTGTTTTTTTACACTACCATTGAGAAATTTTAAACGAACTATTTTACAGACTTTTCATTAAGACCCTAAAGAATCATA